>NC_056709.1:16559295-16570868 GCF_018831695.1 Puntigrus tetrazona | reverse complement strand
ATATATCGGTTAAATATTACAGCACAAAAATAACTAATAATAGACTTAGCTAATTACATATTTTATACTTTCAATTAATAAAAGACAACTTAATAAGGAAATTGGTAACATAATTTCCTGAGAAAGACCCTGAGAGTTAAACAAAATGAATGCCACAATATCACAAATGAAGCCTGCATCCCAGCAGCAGAATCTGTCCAATGAGCCATGCTCCTATAATGACCCAACAAAACTAATAACCATAACTCAGTAAAACACACTTAAATGTCAAGGCTAACCACTTCAATGCCAAGAGATTATTGGTTTAACCTTTACTAGCGCTGCTTCTGGAGGAGAGTAGAAGGATGGAGGCCTCTCGGCTTACACAGGTGATATTTTAAAAGGTTTGAATTCGTTAAATATTTCCACAGATTGGTCCCATATTCTGTCTAAAGAGAATTCTAGCAGATCTCACTGACATGCTCAGCCAGAACACAGATGACCGACTCTATGACTCTATGACCGACTGATTTATAGCGCAAGTTTAACCCATGCGCCTTTGGGCTCATGACAGCCTCGCAGACAGAATTGCAGTCATAGCACCGTAATCATGTCTGGTTATGGGGTCACAGACGCAGCTGAGCGGCGGGAGATGAGAGGCCACATTCTGCTGGTGCTATTAACCCGAAGGCCCGGCGATACACGCGTCTGCGTGTTTCGCACTAAAATTAACGCCAGTGCTCACCAAAAATGACCATTTTGCCATCATTTACTCACCATCATGTCAATCTAATCCTGTGCGACTCGCTGGAACGAATAAAAAGATAACGGGAAGAGTGTGAGGAATCCAACAAACAGCTGCCGGTCCCTATAGACTTCCATAGTATGGGAAAAATTAGGCCTGTCATGCAAGTCAACTGTTTGGTTATGTTCAACTGAAGAAAGGAAGTCATACAGATTTGGAACAAGCTCGGTTAGTAAATAATGAGCTGCCCCTTTAAGGACAGATTTTTGCAAACACTGTTCCGTCCGGCGAAACAAGCACATCCCTGTGGATTTACTCATGAACTGTTCAATGAATAGAACGGATAGGACACTGTCTGATTTATACCACCTCACCCCATATTGTCAGTAAAGGGTGTCGGCCATAAATGCGATAACCCCGAGCTCCTTTCACACTGATAGTGAATAAAAGAGCGAAAAAGAATAACAAAAACGGACAGGAAGCGTGCATGTATTCATTTTAAAGAATTGAGGGAAGGGTTTCCCTTGCGCTTCAGTTCTCGCTCACTTTCCTTCGACTTCGAAGAACCCCGACCGAGCAGATTCGTGCTTGTTCATTAGGGCTCAGCTCAGTCTGATGAGTCCTTTGAAGCTTCCCAGCATTCCTCAGCACATGTGGCAGAAATCAGCACTTCTCAAGGACGGCGGTGGGGAAACGGTACGCACGCTGAGTTTCAAAGCAGCATCGACGGGAACGGATGTGCCCGTCAACCTCCTCGCTGAAGGCTGAGGATAATAACGCCGCATTTACTGAAACAGAAAAGAGCGGCTTCGGTGTTCTCATATTTCACCAGAACTGCTATGGACATGAAAATGCGACACGCGTTGCCCAAAATACACAATAGGTTTATCCACGCCATTACCGCCGCATTTTTTGTCGGCTAAAAGCAGTTCAGATCCTATTTCGAGGAAGATATTTTCATTGTGCCAATAACGCAGCGCCTAATTTCATCGTCCCCTGAATGGAGTGGTCATTTATGGGGTTTCAGACAGACCCTCGCGAGTCACTAATGGAGAGGCATGTGTCATCCGATATGGGCAGGGCCTTTCATTCAGATTCCAGGAGCAACTGTCAGCCCAGCCCTCACTCTCTGGCTCTCTCCAGTACATTAGAGTAATTAAGTCTGCCGGCAGTTGTCTGTGCTCCTCTAGCTAAAGCCCCAGTCATGATGTATGTATCCTCTGTTTCACAGAGAGAAACAAGATTCTCAGTGCACGGATTATTAGGCCGTTTCGCATATAACTCCCTTCATGCTTACAGAAATCTTTTTTGAAGCAGACACTGGAGGGAAAAAAAGAGATTCTGAAGTAAATCAAGAAAAATCTCTTTTCATTATCACTGTTTATCAGTAAAGACGTAAAATGGATGCTTCTTGTTGCTCATTTAATTCATGCATGTTTTATCTATTGCTATTTTGACCTTGTCATAATCGAAACGTCATAACTTAATTTTTCGAGCGTGACACATGCCGGATTTTTCCAATCATTTATTCGGCTGAACCCGGTCGACCACAAGCTCCGCCTCCATTCAATCGACAACTGATGACCAGAACATTTACGTTTTTTAAAACCAGTTTCACTCAGATGCACATCAATAAAATGATCTGCATCCCCTGTACCATAACTAAGCCATCGTTCATCTCCATAACTCAACATTTTGTAATGCATTGCACAAGTTTAATTCAGTCTACAATACACTGAAATGATGCAAATAACTATATTGCATAAAGAAAGCAAATAAAATCAGAGAAATGCATCAGAGAGAGAAAAAAATCACTGTTCATTGTGCAAATTAAAGCAAGAAAACAGACCATTCAGTATGCAAATTAGCAATAACCTAATGACTTTTTGTTAAACTTGCCAAGCACTGTCTAAATTTCAAACGAAAGTAGAGTTGTTTCATTTTGTGGAGCTTTTAAAACAGCATCTGAATTTATTTTCTATGCGCGAGACTATGCGCGATAGTTGCTATAGGTAGGTAGTAAATTATTGGCACTACAAATTAATGTGTTTATGATTACCATAGTTTAAATAATATTATAGGAAACATCAATTTGCGGTATCAAGCAGCATTGTTTCGAGACAGCCGCTATAAAAACGATAACAAAGTACAGTAAACAGTAACAAAACTATTTGCACTTCAAACTAGTCTATTTAACTTAAATTAATACTAAGCTATAGCAAAGAAACTTCGCAGCATAAACTATTTTGTACAGCTAAAATAACCGGAAACGGATGGGTTTCGCTCACTAGTATGAATGGAGCGGTTAATATAAAACCCGGAATGGATTTCCAAAAAAAAAAAAAAGAGGCGCTGTAAGTCTGTTCCATTTTTATGTAGATCCAGATCCAGGTTTTATTCAGCGCTGACTGCTTCTTTAGACGCAAAGCTACTGTTTTGGCTTCTTTTCGGTCTATTTCAGTGGTGGATAAAATATACAAAAAATGTATATATATATGCCTTAAGCGTAAGTTACTCCATCATTTAATTTTTCCTCAGCCACAATCGTGCTGTAGTGCTTAATATCAGCACTAGCGACAAACGGCCTCGTGTCTATTTCCATATCGCAGTCGTGGTTAAATACAGTGCGCGACATACAGTACAGATGAATAGCATACTTTACAACTAAGTGCCTCAAAGAAAAATAGGCATGCTGCTTCTAAATCGGGCACGTAAACGACTGCGCCGAGTGTCAAAGGCATGAAGGAGAAACCTATTTCTGTCAGCAGCGCGGGGCGCGTACAGAGCGCGTGTGCGCTGGATGCTGCTCGCCGCTGGATGCCTCGCCGTTATCCGCCGTACAGCACGCATCGCAAAACACGGCAATAAAACGGCGTGCGTTTTAAGTGAAAAACGCAGGCTTATTTCGCGAGCGGCGCGTAAACGGCTACGCGCACGCGGCGCCGCTCTCTGTGTGCGAATTGCAGCAGAAGAGCGGAGCTTGGGATGTTTTGCAGGTGTGGCTCCGTTCACTCCTTACGAGGGCCAGGGGCGCACCGGCCTGCCCACTAAAAGAAGATAGTTGCTGTACTCACTCCATAGTGTCCCAATGCGGTTTCCCTCAAATTTCAGGTGGATTCTTCAGGTGAAGTGTTAGTTTTTTTCTCAGAGGCGCAGTACCATGAGTGTCAGCCCTGCCTGTGTGCGAGCAGTGAGACCGGGATCATCTGCTGCTGCTGCTGCTGCTGGCGTCCCTCCCCTGAATCTGCCTCTCTCTGCCTTACGATCAGACCAGTGCGACCCGGAAAACACAGTCCCCGTCCCCGTCAAGGAGCTCTAAACATGCAGCATCTCTTCATCAACTCTCTGAGTATCCGGCGGCGCCTGGGAGATCAGAGTTTTGCGTGCATGCGCATCTAATGATGTTTTATATTAAAGGATATTTGGCCCGGTCTGATAATAAATGGGGGGTTTGTCACCCCCTCGTGGACGAGTCTATGTAAAAGTGAGTTGCAAGAATTTTTTTTAGATAAAGAGAACATGAGATTCGGTTGAAATCAAAACTCACAAGCATTAATATATACATATATATGTACTAAAATAATTTCATTGATAAAAAATGTAATAATAAATAAAATAATAGCGCTGTCAAATGATTAATCGCATTCAAGATTAACGTTTTTGTTTGCGTAATATGCGTGCACTGTGCATATTTATTATGTATATATAAAGACACGAACATACGGAGCCGCTTAACGGTGAAGGAAAAAATTCGGGATGGAAAAAATAAACGTCGCGTCCTCTTGAAAACGTTTGGCGTTCTCTAGCAAAACTCGCGTTCTCTCGCGGCACGTGTGTTCTCGCGACCCCAAAACCGTGCCAAGTCCAAGTTCAAAGTAAAAACTGCTCTATTATGAACGCACGGGGCTGCCCGAAACGCTGGAAGCGTAAAGTAAACAGGAAGTCCAGAGAACGCAAAGTTTCACAAGGGGGAACGCAAAAGATTTTTTTTTTCTCCTACCCCGATTTTTTCCCACTTAAGCGGCTCCGTAATAAATCAAAATATTAACCAAAAAATAATGTTATCTAATGCACTTCTGCTGTAAAATAATTAAATGAGACCTTTCGATCTTTTAATTAAATAGAGGGAATATTCCTTCTGCAAGTGCATCTAGAACTTAACTCATAATTAATAATTAACATACCCCTTTCGCAACTGGAAATGTACGCAAACATTTACACGCGAACTAAAGTAGAGGGTGTACCTAAATATTTGCATGTAGTAATGTTATCTAAGGAGAGAGAGATGCAGCTCAAAACAGTTTATGTAATTGTGTTATTATATATAAGACTGGTCTTTATGAGATACGCGTTTTTTGGAGATTATATAATCCCAGTCATGTTGTGCGTCGAGCCGGCAGCCTGTAGATGGAGTACATGACCAGTTCTTGCTGTGCATTCATTGCAATATATGACTCTATAATATGAATCAGTAGATACCTGTTATGAAATGGCCATGCATCTTTAAAATACATACACACTGTTAATAGTCTGAGCATGAGTTTGTCCTCCTCACCAACCGGGCTTTCCAAAATGTGTTCAGAGACAGCTTTATCTGCATGGCTTCAAACCCTATCAGAAATATTCAAACGCATAAGGAGCGCCGAATCTCACTTTTATGTTCGGAGCAGTAAGATAACGGCTTTTCTTCTCTTATTGAAGGATTCCAGCCCACACGGCTCCACCCTGATGCTCCTCACGCAGACGGAGCCGCCTCACTGGCCTGCCAGTTGCCGTGGTAACTTGACATGTCTCCATTTGCTGTGATCAATGGAAATGTTGCCGTCGCAGGGGATTGGAGGGCTGCCAGCGTAACTCTCTCTCTCCCTCTTGCTCCGACACGGGGAGGACACAAAGGAAGGAATGGAGGCAGAGGGAAGCGGCGGGGTGGAGGCGGTGGGTGCGAAATGCCATCTGGGTGGTTTCTTGGCCTCTGCGGTCAGGGTTAAATGATCACTCACGAGGCAGATCATTTCATTCGAGTGCGCTGCTTCGGTGACCACACGAAACAAACTCTCCGGAATCAGGGGTTTTTCTCAAATCATCATCCTTCCAGATTTTGCTGAGTCTAAATTTCTGTCAGGAGGAGAGGGGGCTGAAATGGCTGCGGTGTGTGTGTGTGTGTGTGTGTGTGTGGAGGAGGAGGAGGTTTTGATTTCAGCATGATGCTGTCCGTCACACCAACGGTGTGAAAAGAAAAGTCAGATTTAAGGTATTATTTGTTATTCAATAGATCAGTGAAACCTGACTAGCGTGAAATCGAACATAATATGCTTACATAGTGATCCTCACATGTAGAGGACTGTAATGGGTTTACATTCATCCGTTATACACACACGCGAGCGTAAAGATTTTAATTGTAACGAGAGGTTTGGACAACACGGCAGATTTTAAAAATATATTTTAAAAAAGGTGCTGTTTTTTCTCAGTTTATCCAAAATAGAAACCTGAGGATGCATTGGTTTTAATAAAAGCTTAATTCAGTTTATATGTAAGGATGCTCTGCTTTATTTTTGCTTTATTTATGCTTTATTTTTACTGAGTGTAATTATATGTGTGTGTGTATATATGTACACACACACACACACAACACAGTTATTATGCTTAATTTTTCTCTTGAATCATTCTATGATGATTCAAAAGGTAATTAAATAGAATTGCATTGTCTTGTAAGGTTTGTTTTTTACTAGTATTGATCAATTTAATGCAACTTTGCAGAATTAAACTATTAATTCCGTTCAAGGGACGATCTTACGACTCCCAAACTAGTATAACGGGCCTGTGCATTTTTGAACACTTAATCAATTGAGAACCACTACGGTTGGTGATGACCGTAAAGTCCACTTCCTGTCAGCTCATCAGCATTGAAGCTCTTCTAAGAGTGTGACATTTGAGTTGGTGCACGAGCCCAGGTTAAATGCTTTGCGAAAAAAAGGAGTTAACACCACAAAGCACCTGGAGATCAAAGGGCTGCCGTCTTCATTAACGCTCTTGAAAATTTAATCAACTTGAATTTAATCAACTTGAATAAACCGAATACCAGGAGAGGGTGAACGAAAGTCATCACCCACTATCTCCAGACAACTCGTTTTCAATTCATTTACAACTCAGACAACGTTTTCTTAATAATTTCGAACGAATATAAGAAACATGAGTGCATTTTGGTGTGTGTGTTCGGCTGATTAAATTCTGTGGTTGCTATTTTGTCTTTCTTTTTTGAATATCTGGAGGACAGTTTCTTGTCAATGGATGGAGAACAGAATAAATGATAAATATATTTAGAATAAAAATCACAAACTCATTTAACAGGAATTAATTAGCGAGAAGAAATATTTTCAACACATCTCTCATCTTTCAAATTTAAAATATTAAATGAATACAACAAAGTGTCAGCTTTCAGTTTAATAATATTTAAATGTGACATTATTCCAGAGAGACTTTTCTCATCTTTCGTGAAAAGATTACATCAGATAACATGATAATAAACCCAGCCTATACACCTCTCATAGCTGAAAACGAAGGAAACTTTGTCAGGGCTCAACATCCATTTCAGCCTCTCATTTTTCAAAAGCGTTCGGCGTAATCAAATGAATTGTATGTCTGTGACTGTGAGTCCAAACCCACCCCTTGAAACACACATATAGTTCTTATTAAAATGATAAATTGCTCTGCACTAGAGGCCCCCACTGCTCAACCCAGTCACCATAGCAACAGCCAGAGCTCTGTTTGTGCTTCACGATAGTTGCAGCGTATGGCGTGGGCACTGCTCGTGTTTGGAGAGCGTATGTAGGCGTCAGAGTTGACTAGGTGGAAGAAGCTTATGCTGGTGCCAGGTAGATTTCACGATACCAAGTTGGGCCGCAAATGCACCGCCGGCTTCTTGAGAAGTCACAGCATGATTCAGAAAGACTTGAAACATTACTACATATAGCTGTAAGCCAGCATGGCATGCCTAATGATCTGAACATTTATTCATTTAGCAGACTGCATCTGCGGTCTCTCTGAGACGCTGCAGTTCAATACAGAGAGATCTTTAAAATGTATCTTGTCTGACATTCACATAGATTGACGGCAAGCTAATTGTTGATGCCTCGAGAGGAGATAGAACATGCTTTGTGCATCTCTGCAGTACTCACTCAGAACACTGCATGGCAACAGTATAATTAAACCCCAGGTGTGGGATGCTGTCGAGGCATCAGATGCCTTGAGTGTTTCTTGATAAAATCACTGCAATCATTATACTCAAAAATCACTGTTTTGTTGATTTACTGTAAAAAAAAAATACTTTGTCACAGATGGTGTGCTTTCAGTATAGTAAAAAAAAAGAAAAGGCGCTCAATTTTTCTTTCTCTTCCTGCCACTCTTTTATTGGCGACTTGCCGCATCCTGCATCTGAAAGTTTCATATTCATACTCCGTATGTATGAACGCTTGCACTGCCGGTTTAATCTGCATTTAATAAGAATTTAAAGTATGACCTCAGCAAGGCTGTGAAATGCTCTGGGCTAGAATTTATCTTTGGTGCAGAGATTTAAAAAAAAAAAAAAAAATCCAGTTTTAATGAGAAATCAAGCTGTTTAAAAATCAGGTCCCAAAATGCAAGCATGTCATATTGGAATCGAACTTAAAAGCCTGGCAGTTTGCGGATCTGCTGTATTTTATTGGTTTATATTACTCTGAAGTAATTACTGAGTTGCTCTTCTGTGAGTTTGCTTAGTGTAACAATCAAATGCCAAATAATGACAAACAAAAACAATGCATACACTTCTAAGTAATCCTTAGGTTTGGTATATTACACGTGCGTATGGGACACCTTGTGGACCTTTAAGTCCACTGAAGTTAATGAACTAGCAGATATAGCATTTTGATTGGTCAGATCGCATGTCAGTCAAACTCTTGGCAAAGCAGTGTTGCAAGTCCATGGTTTTCCTGCAGAATCAGGCTACGTTAACACTCTTGCCACTGATTGTTTTTCATGTCCATGGGTTAAAGCAACTCCAATTATGTGATATTTATCTCCATCGAAAAATTTGTATTTTACCCCCTGGAATGTGATTTTTTTTTTTTTACCAGGGATTCCTGGTAAACACAAGGCTAACAAAATTAGACTAAGTTTGAATAGCAATTGGGCAATTTTGTTTTTGCGAAACCTGGCAACCCTGTAGCAAAGGGTAATTCGCTTAGCTTTCATTGCTCTCAAATGTCTACTCATTGGTTATGCATCTCCAAAACTAACCTGCTTTGATTTACACTTCATAAATGAAATTACAAATTGTAAATACTTCTGTACAAAAATGGGAGGGGTAATGTTTGCAGTGTGTTAGAAATTACAATTTAAGGTCACTGTAATTTACAGCAGCTTGTTTATTGTTGTCATTTATGTTGTCTTTTTTTTTTCGGAAACTGCATCAACAGCACGAAGTATCCATTAAGGACAACCATCTACAAAGATCCAGGAGCAGCTCGGAGCACCATGAAGAGAGAGCTGACGCACACAGACTTTAACCTGCAGTGACAGCTGCACACGTACATTATAACAGATTGGAATTCTTCACTGACAAGGCTTCACTTCCACCTTGACGACACTCACATAACATGCATCAAGTTCATTTAGAGGCGAACCTCTGGGAAACAGCATGACAAGGAGACCGCTAACTATTACAGATAAATCCCAGAGTGTTTGTAGAAATTCTTCTTGTGATTTACACCAAAAAAAAGCTGTTTCTTTCGGGAAACTCCTTCTCATTATGATACATAAAATGTGTGACCTGCTGTACCTGTTGTCCAGTTGCTGTTCCACTATAAGGTATGCGATGGATTGTGAGAGAATACTTTCTTTAGAGTCCAGAGCAGTTTAAAATTACTCACAGACAATCCAATTCACCTCACTTGTTAACACACAGAGATGAAGTAATTTATAAGTGCTTATTCGAACTGTTTTTCACAGGGTGTCATCAGTATATTTGCAGTATGTCCAGAACAATTTATCAGCAATTATATTCAGATGTACGAAGAACGGATGCTACCCTTTTGCAAAGCAATTATCATTCATAAAGCGCCAACAAAACACTTTAAATCGGTTTTCACTGTGAGCGTTACAAGGCAGTCAAATATTTTCTATTATTGTATCACTACAACATACACTACTAAACAATCGTGCGTAAACACACATAAATTCAACTTGACATCTCAGTCACACATTTAAATAAGTCAAGTATAAACAAAAAGAGCAGCAATAAAAATAATCCCAAACCTTATTTTACACTCTGATAATGTGAAGATTATGTAAATACAATACATCTGATGGAAATTTTGATAATGTAGTTTGGCTTGCACGCAAAGGGCAAAAACCATTGTGCTCTTAAGTCGTCAGAAGCAGCGTCTCCTGAAAGCTCTACTGACTCAAAGTGTAGTGGATCCGGTTATTCTGATATTCCTCTTGGGATCAAATCCATGTAATTAAACCCAAATGACCAAAAAGTGTTGTTGTGCACATATATATTAGCACATCGTCACTCTTTGTAATGCCTGCCACTTTGTAACTTTTTGTAGTAGTTGTCCTGTTCCATGTGGTTCAGATTGCCCTCCCTATCCAGCAGAACTAGAGGGGTCTTGCGGCGCAGACTGCGACCCTCTGAGGTGTGACCCATGGGTGGGAGTTGAGGGGGAAGTGGTGGTTGGGGAGGATGCGGAGGCTGGGGCAGTCCGTGATCGGGCTCGCTGGTGGAGGAACAAGGAGAGCCGCTCCTTACATTGCGGTAACCACGGGAACCATCGCGGTTGAGGTTTTTAAGCTCGTACGACTCAGCCATGTTTCCTTCAGAAGATCCTCTCCACTCCCAAGGGTTATTGGGGTTGGAGGTCATACGGACTACGGGGTGGTGGGGGGCATGGGCATCAACCGTGATGATGCCTGAACCGCTGTCGCGTTCCGAGCGATTAGGCGATGATTCTGTGCCCGTGATGGATGAGGTACCAGAAGAGGACGAGGTCTCTGACGATTTGGCCGATCCAGTCAGGAGTCCCTGTTGCTTTGACATGGCAATGACCTGCATGATCCGTGGCTGATTTCCTGCCTTGAGGACTGGAATATTAGCACCACTTTTCTCTGTGATGGACAGCCATTTGGCCCGAGTGCTGGCGCTTTTAGGGGACACAGGTGGAGGGACTGAAGGCTGTGCTGGGGGACGAGGAGGCATCACTACTCTTGCGCCTGCAGGGGGGTTAGCCGGTTTGGCTGATGGTTGAACAGACGAATAAACTGAAGAGTGGACGCTGTCCTCCTCTGTGGTCGTGTCGTTGCCGCCATCTGAGCCCTGATCACTGGTGTCCTCATCGGGCAAGCTGCCGCCTCGCATTTCCATTGACTTTTGCTTCCATTCAGACACTAATTGCTGTGACCTCATGGGGTCTAGTGGTACTGGAACAGGTACTGTCACCAGACGCCTCGTTGGCTCCTCTGGAGCTGTAGCCCTGGGTAATGTGTTGCTGAAGGTTACCATGGTCTCCTTACCCATTGGGCTGCGGGGCGCCAGTAGCTCTACATCCACGCTGGCTCTCTTTAAGCTTCCCAACGAGGTTTTCTCCCGCTGTACAGGTCGGTTCAGCCCATCTAGACATGCTGGTGATGTTATTTCCTCATTGCTCTCAGAAGCGTGGCCTTTGTTATAGACAGAGTCGTGGCCTCTCTGGGCCAGAGCCCTTAAAGCATCCTTCTGAAGAGGAGGAGGTTGCGGGATGATGGTGTCCTCTGGAGATTTGAAGTTGGCGACAGCATGGAAAGCCTGGAATGATAGAGGTTTAATATACAG
>NC_056709.1:16553736-16559195 GCF_018831695.1 Puntigrus tetrazona | reverse complement strand
GTTATATTATTATTATTTAATAAATTATATTAATACTGATGACTTCATTAGTGCTAAATACATCAGTGAAATATAAGACATTTCTGGTTTGGTTTCTGGTTTTTTAAGGTGTACTTGAGACAAAAAAAGACAAATAGTTTGGGAACCTACTTTTAATGTAACCCATACCTTCTTAAGCAACAAAAAAACGTGCAATATCACTCTCATGGTGTTTTCCAACTTGTATGTTAAAGTTCCAGCACTAATTAAAAACCGGCATAAAAATGACATACCTGCTGAACAATCCTCTTATACATGGATTCCCTTTAATGAATATCTTTGTGCAGTATTTCAGATCAATTAATTTAATTTATTAAGCTAAACGTTTGACGTTTCTTTCGGCATGCATATGGCCACGGCGCCGCAGCGCCCTCTGGAGGATAAACCCCGTTAATACACGGTTGAATGCAACGCAGCTTGTTAAATTGTTTGTTCATTTAATGCCAGCGTAGTTATACATTTTCTACACAGCAACAGCGCAGATTAATAAAGCCACGGACGTTAGACAAGACTCAAATCCTCCTCTGAAACGCTTTGTATTAGTACCACACTTTGTTTCATGCACTCAGAGGTGAAATCAAGGGAAGCTCATGGTAGATGCATTTACAAGCAGCAACAAGTTACCTTTTAAATCACTTTCAATTCAATCATACAGCTTCCATTCTGCATTAAACTGCAAAACAGTGCCAAGTGGGGCTTTCCACTCATTCACCTCGATTCAAATCAATTTCCAGCGGATAAAACAATTTGAGTAAGTGCAATGCATTTTTTCCTGTATTTATAAAGAATATTCATATTAGCTTGCAATAACTTAAATGCATTACTGTATGAACATGTTACTGTTTGTATAAAAAGTGAGACAACATTATATTTGGATCTGACATTGATCGATCTTTGTTTATCTACATGCAACATTACTTTAAATAAGCAGGAGCGACTTGAGCTAGTTGTCACACATTTCACTCTAGTGAATATTTTGCAGTAAAATAATATGAAAAAAATTATCCTGTTACTAAAAATTTTGAAAAAGGCTATTATTTTGAGATTTTCATTAATCAAAGAATCGAGAAAAAATGAATCATGGACTTCATAAAAAATTTATTTATTGTTGATAATAATAATAACCATTATAAATAATTGGACATAAACTAACCCAATGGTGGCTACAAATTCAGCGTTGTGACACAGCAACAAACTTTATTTAAAAATTGTATTTAACTAGAAAACTTATATTTCACAATATTATAGTTTTTACAGTGTTTCTGATTAAAGAAATGCAGCCTTGGTGAGCATTTTAAAACATTAAAAAAGAATAAAATTTGTATTCCAAATTCTCACATTCAGTATCAATACTTATTGCAGAAATTCAGTATCAATACTGTTTATTTTTTGTTTTTGCTTTTGTCTTAAAGGTAAAAAATTCAAGCTTCAAGCTCATATGGGGTCCATTCTGACTTCAGTGGAGCCGATGGTTGTCATCAATAGACTGGGCACGTCTTTTTTTGACATGGCCCTTACGCAGACCGTGTACAACCAGTCGCTGAAGGCAACAGCAGGAGACAGCGATCGGGCTCAGGCCTTATCTTCACGCTTTCTTCTTATTCAGAGCGTGTTGTCCTCTGTGGCGGCCATGTTGTCCATTATACCACTGAGTCGCATGGCAGACCGTCATGGACCTAAAGTCTTCGTGGTGACTTCTCAAATGGGTTCGGTTTTAGGCATGTTCATGCTTGTCATCTTCATGTACTGCGAAGTTCCTCTGGAGTTCCTGTACTTGGGTTCTTTGCTGCATGGTTTGAGCGGAGGCGGCCCGATGTTTTGGGCCGGGGTGGCGGCTCTGGCGTCTCTGAGCTCGGAGCAGGGCAAGCGCACTCTTAAACTCAACATCGTGGACTTCTGTTTGTACTTGGGTTCTTTGCTGCATGGTTTGAGCGGAGGCGGCCCGATGTTTTGGGCCGGGGTGGCAGCTCTGGCGTCTCTGAGCTCGGAGCAGGGCAAGCGCACTCTTAAACTCAACATCGTGGACTTCTGTTTTGGGGTCGCGGGGGTCGCGGGAGGTCTCCTGTCCGGATACATGTACCAGATGGGACCGTCGATTCTCCTCCTGACGGCGATTCTAGTCAGCGTTTTGGCCTTGCTGTACACCGTGTTTGCCCTCACGGACTTGAGACGTTCCCTGTCCGAGAGTGAGCCGTTGCTGGCTGAATCCGAAAATGGGAAAACGATGGATCGAATCTCTGTAGGCACGCTGATGTCAGCCATGGTGTTGTTCATGCTAGGCATGGTTGGGGCGGAAAATGTGCTCCAGCTGTATGTGCTGAAGCCCCCCCTGAGCTGGGACTCGGTTTGGGCCGGATATGGCAGGGCTGCTACCAGTGCCATGTACCTGAGCAGCTTCGTAGGAGTCCTGGTTCTGTTCAAAGTGTTGGGAGACACAGCCCTCACTCTACTGGGCATTGTGTCCAACTGTACTGGGATGGCGATCATGGCATTCGCTGTAGAAAGCTGGGTCTACTTCCTGGGTGAGTTTTATTATAAGACAATTACAGGTGACCTCACAGGTATCACTGAAATAGCCCTCCAGTAATAGCCACAGAGCAGTGGTTTTCAACCAGTTGCCAGGTCTACGTAACAAAAGCAACAGTATTAAAGTAGTCCAATTAAGTGGCAAAAACCACAGACTTGGCAACACTGATTAATATTGCACCTTTGCAAGTGCACAGACAAGCTTAAGATTTAGTTGCTGCTGTGTAATATATATGTGAAAGAAAATAGACTGGCTGTATATTACGCTTCTGTTTAAGCACAATATCTCAGAGAACTCCATCTTGCATGTTTGAGTGTGTTTTCGCCTCATTCATTTAAAAACTGTGTGCACTCAGGGTTGCCAGGTTTTAAAAAGCATTTCCTCTATTAAATTGATTTCGTAGTTGAGTTTCCATAATTGATTTAGCTTTTTTTCCCCTGTTCATCACTGTGAAGCTGCTTTGACACAATCTGTATTGTATAAAGCACTAAAAGATTACTTTAAATTATTTGAAACCAGACAAAGCAAGCAATAAAATAACAGATAATATATTTTAATGGGGGGTGGGGGTTCACAGTGCTCCCTCTATCATAAAAATCTTGGATATGAGGTTATATAAATGTGGTTTCTAGACCTGGAAATGTCCATTAATAAAATCTCCATGCGCATTTTTATACTGAACATTTTAGTTATGGCGTGCCTTAAGCCACGCATTGTGTAGCTGAGTGGTTTATTCCTAAGATTTTTAAAATATTTGCATTAAATAACTTCCTCCGCAGCGAATGGGTGCCGTCGGAATGAGTCAAAACTGCCGATAAAAACATCACAATAATCCACAAATATCCCTAGTGAAATCTGGCGTGCTTGCAATAAACAAATGCATAACTAAGACGACTTTAAACACTTACTTCTGGGCAAAATAGAGTTATATCTATCTGTAACGTAGTTTTTTTTCCAGTGAAAGGTTGAGATGTGTTGTTTTAAACAGCTAGAGGGATCATGATGTTTGCCTGCGTCCCCATGCCGACCCTGAGAGCCATGCTGTCCAAGGATCTGCATCCCCAGCAGTATGGTAAACTCAACAGAAACAAAAACTTTAAATGCGCTTCATCTAAGTGTAAGCTTTAGTCGAGGTGATACTGCATGTTATATGATACTTCATGAGAGTCCTCTGCTGTGTTTTTCGACAGGGCGAGTCTTTGGGATGCTCCAGCTGCTTCTGGCTGTGACCGATCTCTTGTCTAACGTCTTTTTCACCTCCGTTTACCCGCTAACTCTCGGCTGGTTCAGCGGCTTCTGCTTCCTCCTCTCCTGTGCTGTTAGTTACATCAGCGCTGTCCCGATCATGTACGTATATATATCCGTTGCTAAAAGACAGTTATGAGCAAGATCATGCAGAGTAACGGTTGTTCATTTTGTTTTCCAGTTATCGAAATGGCAGAGACACGCGTCTCGGATCCATTTGAAACGTTGACCTACAGGAAAAGGTGTCTGTTCTCGTTTTGATTCAGCACTATGGAGCGTGATGGAAAAATAATAGGATTCATGCAAGCAATGCTTCCGCATTCTTCCCCAAAAAGCATTGCATTACCTGATGAACTTTGCATTTGATAAGAAAAAATGTTTCTGTACTCTCGCAAAAATAAGGCATGCACAGCAAAAATCGCAATGCTTTTTAACTACATTTTCACGTCCCCTCGCAAACGTTATAAAATGTCTAATTCTAATTCAATTTAGTTCACCAATTTATTTCCCCTGCAAAAGCACTGCAATAGCTTTCCTCCCGCGTTATGCTATTTCCAAACTAGTTTTGGCTGCAAGCAAAACAGAAAGCTTTTGCAAATGAATTTGAAAGTTTAGCAAAAAATGAAAAAGATGTTGCAGGCAAAAGCACAGTTTCTCAGGGTGTCGTTAAAGCATTTTTTTTCTCCCATGACTACGGGCTCTGTGCATTTCTCTTAGTAATAACATTTGATTGCAGTAATATACTGTGCGATGCATAATTGAATGTCGAAGAACTGGAGAACTAAAACGAGTATGATACAAAAGTCTGCCCAGCTTTCTTGCAAAACACAAGATAAGGTAAAATAGGTGGAAATATTTAAGTCTAAATACAAAATACTATTAGCATTTTAGGACTGTTTTTCATGTTGGAACATATGGTTTATTAATAGTACAGTAAATACTATGTTTCTTCTCTGTATAATTGTCAATAAATCTCCTTTAAGAAGAGGTTATTTGCTCGATCATGCTATTCTTTACTGGGGTAGTTCTACAAGCTTTTCTCCAGTTTGTTTCAGAAATGATTATTTTTTCATATAAATATCTAGAACAACAAGCAGAATATTTAGTAAAACACATTCTTGCTTATGTTTCACCATCATGATGTTTTACGTGTAATGTCCAACAGCTGCCACATGGTGTCCTCCAAGAGGATTGGATCCGGTTTAACTAATACTTTACAGTTGTATTTCAGCGAGTCACGCATATATTTTGTAAATATATTAAATCAAACTATTGTATAAATTCCTAACAGACCAAACATTCTTTTGAGAAGCCGTTCTTTCTGATATTTCACAACATATTCCATTCCATACTTTACGACTTTAAGCGAGTTTCGATTATAATGAATTACAATTCATGAAATACAAAATTATCTAGTCAAAAGCTGTATTTTGACAAAATTATAATGAAAAATATACATCTTAAATGTAAAATACATTAAATTAAACACATGTTAGAACTAGCTTAAGTGCTCAAGAATTCAAATTTTTGATTTGACGATTAATATACTTTTTTTTTCTTTAATGAAGACCAGATTTTTTTTTTTATGGAGAGAGTTTTAAAACTTTTTATATAATTAACAATTATTTTGTTATTATTATTATTATTA
>NC_056709.1:16385154-16553636 GCF_018831695.1 Puntigrus tetrazona | reverse complement strand
AGTCTACAAATAACAAAAATACGTGTCTGCACAGGGACTTCATCAAATCTCTTTGGCAATTGGCCTTGATGTCTGGAGAGGTGTTTTGCAAGCATGACTGAATTAGGCCTAATAAATGAGATGAATCTCAAAACTAGGCTTTGATGATGAAGGCTTCCATTTATGTATTATTAATTCTCATATAACTTCAAATAATCTGAATGTGAAATTCAAATCCAAATTCATTTCAGATAAAAAAAAAAATATACTTTTATTTATTTATTTTGACTACACTGCAAAGTAGCTAATCCACATGGTGAAAAATTTCGGTAATGATGCTGCTTGCCCATTGTTTTGCTCATTGCCGTATTGTTTTATTTGACGTGATTATAAGTAGTCGGATTGTCATTCCTGACGGTAACTCCATTCACTACAGTGGATTCAATACTAGAGCAAGATGTAATGCTGCATTTCGTTTGACGTTAAATGCGTACGGTGTACATATATTCATCCATCCACCAGGTGGCTCTGTCTACACAGAAACCTAGCCGAAGTTCATGTTTACATTCTCTTTCTCCCATCTGTCTGTCTCTCATTTATCTCTGCTGTTCTCATATTGGCCTTCCAATTTCAAAAAAAAAAAAAAAGCTAGCCACATTTTTGATTAATACAGCCAGTTCTAAAACATTGTACATGAGTAATGCTTTAAAAATGGGCCATCGAAAGCGCTCTAGTTACATGAAGTCAGAAAAGATATAATCACCAAAAAAACAAATATCTATAGAGAATTCTTTGATGCATGCCAACATCAAACTAATTTAATTCATGTCTTTATACCATCTGTAAATCTGCTCTTTCCTAGTAATTTCAAGTGATCAAGTGCAACTCAAAATGGAGCTGTATGTAGTATATTTAGTGTATTTGTGGTGACTGCTGGGGTTTCTAGGGGAGTTTGTTCTCAATCTATATGACTCAATTGAATCGGTCTCAGCATAGTCTGGCCCTGCTGCATCAGGAGGGTGGACTTATAGCATTCACTTAGAATAAATTACACTGCCACCCAAGAGAGAACACTGCGACAAACTTAAGGTGTGCATTGTTTAATTGGTGCACTCACGTATATACTCGCAAAGCGCTGAAATCATACCCGCTTACAGATAATGGAGCTCCTGAGGGTCTTTAATCGGCTGGATTTTAATCAATCGTTCCATGACTGGAAAGGAACAGGAGTAAAAAGTTGGTAGGAAAAGAGTGATGGAGTGGGGAGGGGAAGATAGGATCAACTGGCTCTAGACTTGCCCTTTACTCATCCTGCCTGCAGTCTCTCTCCAGCCTAGAGCGTGGTAAGAGCCATTTCATCTACAAATCCCACCCAGACTCCTGGAATCCACATAGAGCGTGCTGCAACAGCCCTCCTGATTTGACATATGCAAAAGGCCTTTTATTAGTACAATCTGAGCTCAGTCCATATGAGCTGATATGGATAAGGATCTCATCCCCTGTCACACCTGAGAGATCAGGGATCACGTTTGCACCTGTGTGTGCCTGAACACGTTAGCATTAATATACTGCTATCATAATGTGGAAAGTGCTGATCATGTGTTATGTGGATATAACACCGGATCATGGAGGAGGAGGAGGATGGGACTGTGCTAATGTGTTGCCAAGAAAGGAGACAGAGAAACGCAAGAGAGACAGAGCTGCCACACGGTGAAAATTCAAAGTGGCAATAGTCCAAGGAGGAAGAATAGCAAATCTACTAGATTATCGCAGTTGCAGCACAACAATCTACAGCACCAGATACAGATCTCTTTGTCTCTGCAAAAATCTTGATATAGGATGTTTACGTTAAGGCATCTCTGGGTTGTTTGCTGGGCAAGAAGCAGGGACATTGTTAGTGCAGATATTTTCGGTGCAAGATGTTAGGCAGGTGCTGCTTTGGGTAGTTAATTAAGGCATTGTGGTCGCTAGGTGTTGTTGATTGTTGCTTGATATGGATTTTTGAGCGATTTCTTCAGTGCTTTTCTGTTGCTAGCGACTCTGTTTAATCTCACAGGTGCAATTGATGTTTTTGATTTTTTAACTAGGTTGTTTCAGGCACCTTTAATGAGTTTTGATTTGTGTGGCAGCTAGGGCACAGTTAAGATATTAGGATCACTAGGATGTAGCTTGAGCACCTGGTTATTACCAGGAGGTTGCCAGGGTACTGCTGTGAGCTGAAACTCGGGACATTGTGGAGATATTATAGTTCTCTAGGCGCTGCCAGAGTGGTTCTGGGCAGCCACTGGATACCATTTTGGGCTGTTAGCAGTAATGAGCACTAAGATATTATGGTCTCTAGGGTGTTGCAAAGGGCATTTAAGTGGTAGCAAGGGCATTGTTAAAGGTTTAGTTCACCCTTGATATCCTCTAGGTGTATATGACTTTCTTTTTTCGGATTTAACCTAACTTCAGAGCGCAGGTATTAAAAACGCTAAAAAAAGAATATACACCGGAGATGCTTCAGAGTGAGTAAAAATATGAGCTAATTTTATTTTCTTTTGGGTGACTAACCCCTTTATTTAGTTATTATGGTCTCTAGGGTGTTGATAGGGAGTTTCGAGTGATAGTGCAAGAGCAATGTTAAGGGTATTATGGGGTGTTGTTGGTGGTCGCTGATAAGGATTTAAGGAGGGTTCTCTCTGTGGTTTTCTTTTTAGCTAAAAATTCACAAAACATGCTCTCTAGAGCTGCTGATAGGCACTCCGAAGGGGGTAACTAGGATACTACCTAGGCATTGTGGAACCAGAGCATTTCTTCACATTGTGGATCGCTTATGGACATTGCTACAGCGCTCTAAGAAGGTTAATAAGTGTGTCATAGGCATTATATGGGTAATCTAGGACATCAAGTGAGATATTGGTGTTCTCTGGTTGTGCTGCTAGGATGTTCTGGGGAGGCCAGTGAATGGATGTCTGGGTATGGTTGCTAGGGGTGTACTCAAGTGAGCATGTTAGAAGGATATTATGAACTCTATGTTGCTGATATGGTGTCGTCCTGGGCAAACTATATGATGTTTTGGTGGTTGCTATGGACAGTGCTGTATGGTATCTGTTGTAGCATTAATTTGGGTTCTTCAGGTCCAAGTATGCCCAATTGGTAATAATGTACCAGTAATAATAAAACATTAGAGATGGACTTATAAAGACGGGCGAATTTAATCTTTAATGTGTTTATTAAAATGCACATAGCATCTCAGGTTGATAACGATATAAACGCAATGCAATGATCTATCATACATGTTATTTATTCAGTATCACCATACATAATACTCAAAAAGCTTCGCTTTATATAACCCAGAAAATGAGGCTTTATGGGTGTAAAATCTGTCACTGCTGTTAAGGAATATGTCGTATGAAGCTGTGATTCTACATCTCCCATTGCCGTTGCCATTACGGCTACTGTCTTTGTTCCATCCTCCAGCTGGCATGGCAACTAAGCCAAGCTCCTTGCTGTTATCAGCAAACCTAATAAAGCAGTACAGGTCAGCGTGTATGTGTGTGTGTACTATCCTATGTAATGAAAACTGCAGTTTGGAGCTTGTGGTGATAAAAAAGATGCTGTAATGATATGTATGCATTTGTATGTCAGACTACATGAGGAGTAAAGCTTCATGGTACAGAAACCAAAGTGGCTCTTAGTCTATTAAAGCTCAAGCGTGTTTATTTTCTTCATATTAAAATATATTCTCTCATATGGATATCCTGTAACACTCATTATTGTTCTATTTTAACATCCTCGCCCAGCCTGATGCAGCATCACTGGCTCAAATCCAATGGTGTGAATGTGGGGCAAGGGACTGTCTGGTCAGCTACAATGGGCAAAAGTCAGAGTCTTCTGTAGTAATTTTTTGTTATTGTTTTTTCTAAGTCTCAGAGTCTTTTAAAACAGCTATTCATCAGTTGGCAAAGCTCACTTACAGATTAGTCACTTTCCAGCAATGTTGGCATCAATGTTTCTTTTGAGAAGTTTCTGGGTGGTCTTTTCGAAGCTAACTTCTACAATAGGCTAGTTTAAGTAATTAGTTAAGTGTGCAGATGTTATCATCCTCATGACACATTTTCGCACAAACTTGAACTCATCTATGCCATATGTTTTCAGTTGAGTAAAAATTACAGTTACTTGCAAGTATGCAAACGCTTCACATTTCATACATGATTCATTGTTTTGATTTCCAAAATGACAGTAATTCAATTGGTGATTCTGAGATGTATCTATGCAAAAAGACATCCAGCAAAATTAACAAATAAATAAATCTTACTGCAATTCAAAATTATATGAGTGCTAATCTATCCAGCAATGTGAACAGAGCATTTTAGCCCAAAACTGCAATGTGTGCAAGGCTCCGCTCATGCCAATACTGATGACTATAAAGATAATTATATTAACATCCATACTGGGGCCACATGGAGCTACTTGCACTGATCTGTTGTCTGCTGCTATAAAGTCAAATGGGATCTGATTGGCTGTAAGTGCTTTTTCAGGCTCGGGTTAAAGTGGCCAACTGTCGTAATGTGTGGAGGTAAGCGCTTCCAAAAACGATTGGTTCCTCGTTACCACACACTGTTCAGTGCAGTAATGACTGCATAACTAGCTAACGATACTTTCTTTGGGAAATGCAATTTGTGACTCTACCACACATTCTTCTACTGAGTTTAATGCAAAAAATCCACTGGAAATACTGTACCTTGTAGTCACGCCAAGGCAAAACCAAGCCTGCATGGAAAATAACCATAACTATGTCTTGTACTGTTCTTGGGCCTAATGTAGAAATTCCCAGAATAACCATTTGGCCTAATGTGGTGAAATTTCTCAGTAGATCTCTTTTCAGCACAAACGTGTCTATTTTGTAATGCACTTTGACTAACTTTGATTTATTTTGAATGTCACTTTGACTAATTGTATATTTTAACGTTATTTTTAAAACTTTTACTTAATCTGCTACTTCATTTACCTGCTGCAGTTATTGTTGCTCTAGTATAAGATATTTGAGTTAGATTCTTTGTGGAAATCATGGAAGCGGTCGCAATGTAGACTGGGTATATACTGTATACTATTACATGGTAGAGCTAGGCATATTTAAGCCTCTCATTACTACAAATTACAGTATGCTTCTCTGCGCCAAGTGCATTTTCGCACGTATAGGTCTGACTACAATTTGTATAATATTGTCAATTAGGTGTTAGATGTAAAAGTTTAATAAAATAAAGTAGAATAAGCGCTTGTTTCCAAAACAGATTTTGAGTAAATTCGGTATTGGTATCAATGAAAATGAATGGGGCTAAGTCAGAAGGAGATTTGATAAAATGATCCACAAGTAATCTACATGACTCTAGCTCCATCAGTTAATTTCCTGTAAAGTGAAAAGCTGCCTGTTTGTACTAAAATAAATCCATCATTAAGACGCGCTATGACAAACAAACCATTGCTGTTTGGAACTTCTGAAAGCAATCATTCGCTACAGAGGATCCATTCCACCAATGGAGTTGATGTTTACTTTTTTTTCCAAATCTATTCTTTTCTAACTTTATGTCCTTAAAAGGCAATTCTTAGCCGTAGAGACGTGGAGTATGCATGCACATACAGCAGCAAATACAACATACGATAAAAACACAGATTTATAAGAAGTCATTTAAAAACACATCGCAGTATACAAAGGGACTATCTGGCCTTCAGAATCACCTTATGCTCATATAACTTGTGTGATAGTCTTCAAAACAGTCCTCACTATGTTACTGCACATTTTAACTATACTGCTCAATACTGTTCTAATGAATGTAATCCTATCTTTAATGCCCTGGCTGGGGTGAGTAAACTTATTCTTCATTCCTTTAATTTCTGCTTTGTGTGACCTTTTTATTTTAACATGTACTATGAAACGACGCCTATCAGTAGCGGTATAACTTGTTCTTCATAAATGTCTAAATCATAAATATTACTACGAATCGCTTCCAGAATAACCTGCTTGTCTGGTTTGCTATCACAAACGCAAGGTTAGAGAGAGACTGGGTAATCTTAGATGTAAAATTCGGTGTGTCATCAATACAGCTGTTTATTTCTGCCCTTTGGCGGTCCTCTCAATTAAACTCTAATCTGTTGCTTTTACTTTGAAACGGTCACATACTGTTCTAACCAATCCACTTATTCATGATTACATGCAGCTTTATGTCTCTGCAAATAACTTTAATTCAGCAATACTTCCATCTTTATTCCTCTATTCCAGTAAAAAGCCTGTGGAGACTTTCTAATTACTGCGTGGTGGGGCAGGGATGGGGTCTCTCAGCAGGCATACGCACTGGGAGTACAAAGGAGACGCAAGGAGGAGAGAGAGAAAAACAGCCTGCCTACTGGCAATGAAAACAAATACACAGTCCCTGCTGGATTTTTCCTAGAAGCGCATGTGTGGACTAGTTGCTATGGATGGTGCAGACTCCCACTTCAGCTGCCATTGTGTTTCACAGTTCATGGCTGAAAGCCATAGTCACCTACAAAAACACAGTCCTGCATTAAATGGTCAACAGCTCACCAAACCTGCATGTCCATTGACAATGTGCACCCTACATTTGTACTCCTGATATTTTAACGGGCGCAGACGGATTGGCCATAATTCGCGCGATTTGCGGAATAGAGCAGCCTGAGCTTCTGTCTTCGCCACCATTAGCTTGCCGGACTGTTGTTACTCCTTCGCTCTGTTATTAATGAGCTGGCTACATTATCTCACAGCTCCTTTCAGCTAAAGGCACATTCTTACTCCGCATTGCATAATTCTTTCCGGCTGTGGCGTGAATTTCCACTTCTCCTGGATGTACCACACACACACACATACACAGGCCACACACACACACAGGTCCACATGGCAATAAATCCAGCAGCTTACTTATGTACTCGCATCTATTTCAAGAATTGTTAATCAAAGTGGTTTGTTAGCCTTAATTATGACATGCTAATCTGATTCATCTATCTATCTATCTATCTATCTATCTTATCTATCTATCTATCTATCTATCTATCTATCTATCTATCTATCTATCTGTTGGGGAGGTATCAAAGGAGGCTTAGGGAGGCAGTGGCTTTCTATAAAATATTGGAATTTAAAAATACTTGAGTAGAGAGAAAAAGAACTAGTTTGTGCATTAGAAAATGTAATAAATATAAATATAAATAAGTATATAAACTAATAATGATTTTTCTGAGCAAAACAATGTCTAAATAGAGACACCAGCATGAAAAGGCAAGCTGGAGTCTGCATCCCCTCAGTTAGCCTCCTGAGCCCATTGAACTTCCAGCAGACTCCTCAAAGCATGCAAATGAGTTTGGTGGAGTGTATGGCAGTGAATGTGGCTTTGATATGGTTATGTTTGGATATGTATGTTCTGGCTGTGATTGGTTCAAGTAAAAATAACATCATTCTTGTGTATGTGGAGTACTATGTTAGGCCAAATAAGACTAAGAAAACATGACCTCTAGGAACTTTTTACTAATTTGCTTTATGACTGATGAAAACTTCCAAAAATAGTTAAAGGTAATTATTAAAAATAAGAAGCGAACATAATTCTTGACATAAAGTAAATGTATTATTTTAATTGTTACTGTCCCTGAGTTATTATTTTGGAATAAATGTAAATGCTTAAAAACATCAGAAATATGAGATTCTGGCTTGAATAAAATATAATATTGATTATACTGTTGTTATATAAAAAAATTATAATAATTATAAATTCTTCCTTTTTCTGAAATGTGTTAATGCTTAATTAACTAAGAAAAAATGACTGTGACATGAATTATGACAAATCAACATTAATCAAAATGAAACATTCTGTGATGTTTTTGAGGTATAATATTATTTAAAATGATCGCTATTTAGGAAATTTAGGAAAGTGGAAGTGAGTTGAATCTTTAAGGAAGTCTCTGTGAAAATGCATAAATATTACTATTTTGTCAAGTATACAGCTCAGACTCAAAATCTCCTCAATCTTTGGGCCATATTTTGCTGTTTGTTGTTGTTATTTTGTGACTCAATTCAGACTGATGCAATCCTACATTGAGCGAAGGCATGTTGTAACTGGATCACTGTACAAATAGATAAATGAAGATTAATCAGCAGCTACTCCTGTTTTCTTTAGTCAAAGTTTGATGTGTTGCAGTAAGATTAGTTTCATTCTAAGTTATGAATTTTACACTACAACATACTTTTGTTGGCTCCAGATTGTATGTGTGCAAACATCAAATGAATCTATTAATTTTCACCTAAGAGGAAGCTGAAATGAGATTTTTGCTTCTTTACTTCTCTATTCCCTGAAAAGCAGGCATCTGACTTGAAAAGACTCGAGTATTTACTCATTATCGCATTGTGTATTTCTCTGTTCAATGCATATATGTTCTGGGTTGGGGCAAGATGTGTTGCATGGATTATCTCTGAATTCAATCACACCATCGCACAGTGGTGTTGGTGGCTTGTTTTAACTCGTAAAGGTTGCTAAGTAACCTCTCTCTAATTTACTGTTTATGTATCGTTCAGATTCTCTCTCTCTGTCATTTATCAGGCGTTACAATCAGCAGCTTCTTTATTAGTCTGACAATGGAGGATTGGCAGTTGGTGGAAAAGCACAAAAGGACTTCCATCTAGTGAGGGATATGGCAAATAAAAATGTGAGGAGATGGAAGGGCGCTGGGAATTCACACCATATTAAATCTAACGAATCGCATTTCTGGATGATCCTAAAATGTCCTTTTTGTTATGCAAACGCGGAGGAAACATTATATAAATGTTATAGTTGAGAACATTCCCCTGAAACAAGTAATATAAAGTTAAAAATTTTAGACACGCAATGTCTAAACTAAAAACAATTTAGATAAAAAGTTCTCTTTAAAAGATGTATAAATAATGTTTTGTGCTATTAAATTTAATTTAGACTATTACAAAAGTCTCCATGATACAAGTAGTATGAGACGTTACAGTGGTTCAACCATAACATTAAGTATGCAGATGGGGGATGTAAGAGATGTAGAGATGAAAATGTGAATAAATTATTTCTTATATTCTTGTACTCCATTAACATACAGCTGATTTTGTGGATTATCTTGATACTTTTCTGTTTCATTGGTAATTTACTTTACTGTAGGTGAGGCTGGTGAGCCTCTTCAGATATCAATCAACTTCAATATCTTTAATAAACTTTTGAGAACCTTACCACGAGATAATTAGCCAAACTTCTAGTTAGTTAGATGTGTCAGGCGTAAATTAGGCTGGGCCCAAAAATGAAAACTGTCATTTACTCTCCTACATATTGTTCTCCAAATCTACTAACTGCACAAAAATAAGATATTTTGCAGGAATGATGGAATCCAAACAGCCACTTGGCTTCCCATACACTGGGAAGGAGGAAAGATAGATTTTATATGTTTGGGATGGGTAAAGTATTACAGGAATTGTAATCTTTTAATTGTCCTTTTCTATCTTTTTTCATTATCATATCTTTTGTGCTATTTTCTGAATGTAATTGCACTACATCATCACAAAAATAGTAAAGTATGTCAATCTGAAGATTATACAACCGTGGAAAAATGTGAAATCCTTTCTAACATAATAAAAAAATAACTACTTCAGACTCTAGGCCATTCTACCAAAGTCTGCAATTATCAGTAGAATCTGACTTCGAGAGGATAGTTACTTGCACTGCCAAGAACTGCAAAAGCTCTGAAATGGGACATACTCTCTGTCTAGACATCACCGATTTCTTCTTGAGCGCTGAAGCCAGATTCAGGCACTTTTTCTGAGAAAGGCCAACTCTAACAGAGTTTTCTCTAGTAGTTATGTAATAACTGGGAAGTTTTGCAGATGAGTTATGAAAGAACAAAATTGAGCTATTCTACGCAGCAGATCTGTAAAAACTGGCACAGTCTTACAGTATCACATTCTGATTTTTACATGTTGTCTTTCCAGTGACGGCTGCCGTTCAATGCAATAAGTCGCCAGAAATATATATTAGTATGAATGGCTACATGGAAAGGGATATACAATTAAAATTACCTATATTTTAAATGAATATGTGTGTGTTTACTTACGAGTGGAAAAAATACTCTGAGTGGAAAAATAACTCTGTCACGATTGAATGCTATACTAATAATGATTTACACAGAGGATAAAGCTGTTATGACGCTCTTCTTTACCGGGTCGCAGGTTCAGTAGCTACTGTATTCCACACGCACTTAATCTCAAAACCTCCGCAGGACCCATGGTGCTTTAGAAGGGACATTCCAAACCCACCTCAAACACTCAACTCATCTCTGAGCTTATCTGAATCTGAAGCAGCCCTAACAGACCACTGTTGGCTGCCTTTTTGTTCTCTTCTATTAGGCTTAATTCTAGAACATGAGCGTAAGGTTCCATAGGAGCACACTTTTCCTGGCTGTCCCCATTTAGTCTAT
This sequence comes from Puntigrus tetrazona, assembly GCF_018831695.1. Taxonomy (NCBI): domain Eukaryota; kingdom Metazoa; phylum Chordata; class Actinopteri; order Cypriniformes; family Cyprinidae; genus Puntigrus; species Puntigrus tetrazona. The sequence continues at coordinate 16,543,190 of NC_056709.1, read as the reverse complement.
AATTACTGATAATGTTCTCAGAGGCAGCTCCATTTTTATGACACATTATCTGGTGGCAGGGGCAAAACAAATGCAAGAGAGAAAGAGGGGAAGGTATAAATCAACATGCAGAGACAAATAGTAGCGCTGGGAGAGCCGTATCTGCTCCAGGGTGCTACGGCTCACTGTCCAGCTGTGTCACACTGGGCACCTTTGATGTTGGTGCCAAATAGCTCTATGGTTCTGACCTGGTAGAATCGCCACAAGATTTATTAATAAACAATTTCTAACGCCTCAATCTTTTCGGTGAGTTACGAGAGCTAAAGCACAGTTAAAGGAATAGTTCACCCCTGCAAAAACGTTTCTTCATAGAACAAATTTGTGAAAGTTTAGTATTGCATGGGTGCCATCATTTTGCTGTCCAAAATCCACCCACTGTTTTGTGGAAATCAACATTATTAATACAGACTTTATTTTAGGTAAAGCTTTAATAAAGGATGTGTTTACTGAAACATTATTGCATTAACTGTTTGGACTCTCATTCTGATGGCACCTATTCAGAGGATCCTTTGTGTGCAAAATTATGTATATGATGTATATGCTGTTGTCGGACCTTCATTATATTATATTATATTATATTATATTATATTATATTATATTATATTATATTATATTATGACTAATCGCGATTAATTGCATCCAAAGCTAACAGTTTGTTCACATTATATATGTTCTATGTAATTTTTTTATAAATACACAGACTATTTATATGGTAAGCATTCATAAATTTATATCCTATATATATATATATATATATATATATATATATATATATATATATATATATGTATATATAAATATATATATATATATATGTATATATATATATATATATATATATATATATATATATATATATAAATATATATATACGTAATATATCTTCTTAAATATATACATGCATGTGTTAATATATACATAATAAAAATATACACAAAATCTAATGGAATCCAGTCCTGGTGAATTTTCCAGTTTTCATTCTTGATTTCATCATATTGTTAAAGTGCAATGGTTTGGTGACAGTATCTCCTGACTTCTATCTAATTTTCCCTTCTCCTGTTAGCCATCGGAAACAATAACCTATTCGGTTTTAATGCATCTCTTCAGCAGAAGGTTTACTCACACAGACCAAGCTCTTGCTGTGAGTGTGTTGTTAGTGTAGGAAATAATCAATGAGTTAACATGCAAAGCCATGCTGAACATATGGTCAGCCACATCCATAATGACATACTGCAAATCTAATCATTCCCACTCACTGCTGTGTGTGTGTTGGTTTGAAATCATTCTTTTGAGTCGAGGTCTTGTGAGACTTAAATCTGGCTGCTCTCATAAACAGGAATATTTCAAGAACATACTGTTTAGTACATGCTGCCTTTCACTGAATAAGCTTGAGACCTTGAATCAAAACAGTGCAGTTGTGGAAGCCAAGCTGAAATATTGTAGTTGTTGTATGTCCAACCACTGAGCAAAGGATAAAAAGTTCTGTGATTAAATATTTCACACTTTAAAGATCAGACAAAGTGACTCTTGACTCTGGAGGTCATGAGATGTTCAGAGAGATCTCAGTATCGGCAAGTGCTTGTATTCTTGGCCAGAGATAAATTATCCATAGCTTTCAGTGATGATAACATATGAAGACTTTGCTCCAAATGTACAAGTTTTCATTGTTAATACAACTGTTTTATTAACTACAGAAGATAGCTGTTAGTCATCTTGAGTTTATATCTAAAGTATTATTTAAATGTATATGTTTTTGTATCCAACTAAAAATAAGTGCAATTATTTTATCAGAACTTCAGATGAAAAGTAATTTACCCCACAACACATATTTGGCAAAAATGTAGGTGATTGCACCAGGAATTTTCTTTTGGGTGGTGGAAAAACTCCATCAAATTTCCAACTTGAAAAGCAGGAAAATCACAGACACTTTCTGAAATGGCATTACATACTCCTGTAAAACATTTACTGGCTGACTAAAGATTGACTTACATTCTGTGGATTCTGGAGGCAGGTCAAACTTAACATTAAAAGCTGTAGGAAGAAAAGTCTCACAATTAAAGAATCACTGATCATATTAACAAGGACATTTTCTTGTTAATATCTACAAATAACTCCTAATCTTAGAAAAAAACACCTAAACATTCTTGAATCAAGATACATTTACATTTACTTGAGATTAAAGGGATAGTTCATCCCAAAATGAAAATTCTTCCTCATTAATTACTTCACACTCAAGCCGCTCCAAACCTGTAATATCTTTGTTTGTCTTCGAACACAAATTAAGATATTTTTGATGAAATCTGAGAGCTTTCTGACCATGCACAGACAACACTGACACGTTTAAAGCCCAGAAAGGTAGTAAAGACATTGTTAAAATAGTCCAGGCAACATCTTAATTTGTGTCTCAGAAGATGAATGAAGGTTTTTGGAAGGACATGAGGGTGAGTAATTAATGACAGAATTTTCATTTTATGGTGAACTGTATGTATGAGATATTAAACTGAATACTGAGCAAACTGATGCTTAATACAATGAAAAATACAGTATCTACCAATGGTACAGCAAAAATAAACTCCTCTATTGGAAAATGAGTCAAAAATACTTTTGGCAGCGTAAGCTCAGCAAACTGTTTTGAGTATTTCCACTTTCCTTGTTCAAGCAGATGGGAGCTGTATTTTCATAACTGAAAATAGCTGCCTTGGGGTGATCCTAAAATGGCGCCATGTACAGACTCTTTAAAAGCTCTTGATTAAACACAGATTTCATGATTCAGTACATGCTGGGGAATCTCTCCGGACCTCTGGATTAAGGGTGTTGGTTCTGGGGTTAAGACTTTGTTTCTCAGCCAAAGCCCTCGGCTGTCGTGTTAATCTCCATGTCGGTCCTCATTAGCATTAATGAATGGAGAAACACTTGTCATGAAAGCGCAACACACGAGGTGTGTAATGCCACCGACAGCCAATGAGAGCTGTCTAAAGCGACAAAACCTGCGCTCTGCATGATCACACCAAGTTCCATTTCCTGTCCTTGCGGTTGAACAATTCATCCATTTGATTAGTTTTTGAACTTTCCCAATGAAATATGAACTGCAAGCTTGAAAGGCAATAACATTTGATCAAAATAAAACAGCTTTTGATTACATATGCACTTTGGCTTGAGATCATTTAAAAGTTGCACATGAAACAAAACTGTTTAAATATGAATGAAACTCATTTGAGTCTGTCAGCTGTGTAAACACACAATACATATTTCTAAGACGAAGCTAGCGTTTATTCAACGTAGCTGTAAATCACTCAGCTGATGTTTCCTTTGGATTTCACTGGCTAATGGCTTATATATCATGCAGTGGTTTGGGCAGCATGCATGTTTCCTTTACAGGAGTCAAAATGGATAGGCGGGGAAACCTTGCAGTACAAAATGTGGTCAACCTCTTCCTTAGCTCTGTCCAAAAACCTCAGAAATGTTCAGCCACAAACACACACATTGAAAGCAGACATCATTGTTGTTACGAGCACCACAATGTGCATGTTCCACCCACCAATTTGATGTTTTGTAGTAGACTGATCATGGTTTTTCTTATGCGCTCTGCACAAACACATTCAAACAGAGGAGCTGCATTGTGAGAGCTGCATGTTATTTTGGCTGTTGTATAGAAGATCTGCCAGGTTAGCCGCAGAAAAGTCATCTGGCCGATTTCCCAGAATCCACTGCACTTACTGACATGTCGAGATATAAAAAGTGCTATGTCCTAGACCTAGATTGCATCTCCACTATACACACTTTTGCGTTATAAAGTTCTTTGTCTGTGTTGAGATGCTTTTCTGGCATGAGCAGCTGGGGTTTGTACCGACATCAGCGGAATCTCTGCGGTCTCTGGTGTCCTCGTGTATTGCTTACTGTGAAATATATAGAAGGTAAAACGGAATTTATTCATTCTAATTTAGGCAACATGGCGGATGTCATGCTGCTGTAGATCTTATTCAGCGTACAGGGTTTTAAACAGGTATGTTTGCAGTAGACTCTTTGATACAAAGCATTTTTTTTCACTTCATGGGCTGATATATACTTTAGCTAAGGCATTTTTTCTGTTTTTAATGAGCAGGACTTGGGCTACTGCATGCCACTTTTACTATCTCTATTAGCTTATTATTAATGTTTTCATTTTTAATTCAGGGATATTATGTTGCTTGCCTGTGCTCTCTGTGCAGTTGTTTTGCTTTATTAATATGCTCTCTCCGCCTCACAGGCTCCTGTAAATGAGAAGGACGGGTCAAAGGAGCTCTGGACCAAAGCCATTCCTGTTAGAGCCTCGCCAACCGAGAGACATGCTCCCTTCCTGCTTTGTAAAGGGTAGTTCACCCAAAAATGAAAATCTAAAAACTAAATTTTAATTTAGTGCAGAACCACTCTAACCAGATCAATGAGATTATCGATTAATCGCTTGGATTCATGAATGAATAAAGTCTGATTCACAGTGTAAACTGTATCCATTGATTTTGTAAAAGTACACTAACAAAATCTGTGCTGAACTTCTAAACAACTGGTTTAAGCAAATATGCAAATTGCACAGAACATCAGGAATGCATTCACCAAAATTTGTGCTGAACTCAGTTAGCTAATTAGATTCATTGTTTAATTCACAAATTGAGTTTAACTTGCTGCATGAATGATTCGTTCACAGTGAGAACATGCTCAAGTTTGCCGCCACTCGTTCATAAAATAAACTGATTTGTTCATGAATCAAGTTCAACTAACAAACTTGCTCAGATATAATCAGTCTCAGAAACAGCATGAAAACATAATGGAAGCACAGAGAGGCATTATATGCATCCACAATTGATTCAAACAAACTATTATAGTCATTTTTGAATCAGATTTGTTTGTGAATCATGATCTGTTCACACCTAGTCTGTTGCAACAAGACTGTTTCACCATCGTTTATGGTATGGTAATCAATATACTATAAAAAACTGTGCTATTTATCATATTTGTAAGGGCAAAGTACTGAAAAATATCTGTGCTGAATTTACAAATCAAAATTAATGTAACATTTGTGAATTGTGTTTTTGCTGAAAATAACTGCATTAAGAGATGTGGCATTTTTGGTGTTCAGTGTCATTAAAGCATTTATAACCACAATGTTCATGTGGTTCAAATCAGTGAGTTGTAGCTTTGTCTCCTTAGTTTAAACTAAACATAAACCACTGCGATCGAGAAAAAAATCAGGCATTGTTTACTTCTCTCAAAGCCCACATCAACATATTTGAAAAATCTCAAAAGCAGCTTAACTGTGGTTTAGCTGACGGGAATTAGAAGTGATGTCAACAATAGTGTGCTACACTTGTGTTCTAAATTTCCAGTGTAACCCGGCCTCTCTAAAAGCGCAGAGGCAGTGAGCTGTGCTGTTATGGCCCTTAGCACCCTGTGTTGGGTTATTTATAGCTGACATTGCCAGCCAGCGCCGGTGTAATGTAAGGACACGTCCACCGAGCAGAGGGGTGATTAAATGTCTGAGTAATTGACAGTAGCCCTGGAGGAAGTGAGGGAAGAGTTAGAGAGAGAGGGAGTGAGACCGAGAGAGGCAGAGAATAACTCATTTGGTTTCCCCTACCACAGCTCTCCTTTGTCTGTCCCCAGAGATGAACAACTCTTCATGCTGAACTGCGCCCAGATGCCATTGGTTCGATTGGACAAATACTGAGGTTGGATGGAAGTAAAGTCTCAAACATTCATGACAGGTCTTCAAGGATCTGTCCCGACTCGATCGATCAATGTTTTGATGTAAACCAAACCCTCCGCAGATTCACAGCAGCCTCTGTGCTAAGAATATTAATCTTCAAGAACAATTCTGGTAAGATATTTATAGTTTGAATAATGCTCATGTGTCCTGGCAGCGATGATTGTGTAACAGTAATTAGCAGACAGACTTAAGCAGCAGTGACAGAAGACTTAGCCCAACCTCAGAATAGAGATACCTTTCTCCACAGACGCACGGATAACCATTCACCAAAGGCAAGACTTTTCTGGATTGGACAAATCACATGTGGCCATTTAAACTTGCTGGGCTTCAATCAGTAATATCACAATACTGGGTAGCAGGATAATATCTTAAAATACAGATTGCAAAACAAAATTAAAGTAATTAACAAACTTTTTTGTATGTAGAGCCACAAAATAAGCATATTTAGCTGAAGGACATAATTTATTAAGATGCATTAGTCGACTTTTACCAGCATTAGTTGCTGCAGTTGGAGGCTAAAGAAGCTAAACTATAGGCCCAGGTTCTTCTAGGGTGTTGAAATGAAAGCAAGACTGAGAGCACCCTTATTTGAAGCAGTAATAGCATATTGGCAGAACAGACTTGACTAACCATTAGTGTTTATTTGTTGATTGATTATAACATATACATATATAGAAAGAATACAATTTTTAGGTCAACTATTCCAGGAGGCATAAAATTTCATAAAACATTAATATTTGGTCAAATTTTAGTTGCAACGTTGGGTGACTAAAATGTCAATTCAACATCCCATGACAATGTTAATTTGATGTCCAAGAGTGACGTCAGCTGACATTGATATTTCTTGTTTTTAGGTTGTGTAACCAAAATCCAACGTCAACGGGCGACATCAACCCGATATTCATTCTCAACCAAAATGCAATGTCAACTCGAAGTTATATTTAGGTCTTGTGCCTGCTGGGATCCCTTTAAATCATCAAATTATTATCAATCAGCAAATAAATACTGATGATTAGCCAATCTGTTTCACCAATATGCTATTACAGCTTTAAATAAGGGTGCTCTCACTCTTGCTTTCACATCTCGCAGGCTGTCGTTTTGGCAGGTTGGCTTCAATAAAACTAACGAGTAAGTTTTAAGTTCTAAAAGCTTACAGAATAGCCTCTTATATGTCAAAAAGATGAAGGAATTTTAATTTCTGAGTTCACGACCCCTTTAAAATAGTCCAGTGGATCAACCTTAATTTAACGAACCTACAATAACAATTTTTGCACACAAAATATAATAAAACAATGACTTCATTTAACAATTTCTTGACTGATCTTCAACATGTGATCACTTAGAGTACCATGATGCATCCAAAACCTTAAAAATGCTCTAGTAATAGCAGTAGTTGTTAATGCCTTATTTATATGAATAATATCCGATGGTATGTTTTATAAATGAGGTCCCTTTATTTTTTGTTTGCAATGTTAGGATTCAAATTTTTATTATTATTTTGTTACTGTTTGACAAACTTAAAAGGATACTGCATTCTCATTTTTGGGTGAACTCTCCAACTAGCTCAAAACAATGGTCCATTTTAATGGAAAAGTTGTATGAGTAATCTTAAGAGCACATCATTTCGGGTTTCTGACCCCAAAATTCTCTGAGAGCTTTTAGCCAAAGATGGTACAACGAAATATCTAAGTGCTCTTTACAGTGTGCGATGGCTTCAAATTATGACCAAATAATGGTAATACCAATCCAAATACTAGATTTGTTTCTGTTCTTCAGTTCCCATGGTGCCTAGTTCTTTGTGTGCCTCAGTTACTGAGAGACTGAGAGAGAGCAGAATAATCATAATAAAAAAACCTCAGCAGGATCAATATCACTCAGAGCTCTTTTATGATAGCAGGAAAATGCCCTGGATCTGCCATATGCAATTATATCAGATCTGCCTCCATGCATGCATGCAGACTCCCAGACACTCCATGCTCCTGTCCCCCATCTCCACCCCTGAGGGCTGTTTCTGGATAAAAGCAACCAATGAATATCTGAATATGTGTCTTGTTTAACATCTAGTAATCTTACAGGTACATGTCACATTTGGATGTCACGGGTGCTCCTTCTCAGCGTACACAATGCAATAACAATAAGGATAGCTCACTCCCACAAAAATTAAATCCAGGGATCATTTACTCACCCCAGGTGGGTTTTTATTCAACCTGTATTATTACGTGAGTGTTTTTGCATCATTTAAAATCTCCAGGCCATTTGCCTCAGACGAAAGAGGTCTCAGTAAGGTTCTTTATTGGCATCTATGGTGTTTGCACCTCTAACAGCTTGTGAAAATAGGAGCTGTAAGGAATGAATTCTGTGTTAATTTCTTTATCCCTTCCGTGATAACAGATTCCTGCTAATTTTAGATCTTCTTCATCTCTCTTGCCTCATTATATGTGTCATATTTTATCTGAAGCTGTGGCTTTTTCTCACGTGTAATGAAATACGAGAGGTGGCAGCCGTTGAGGTAATATCCTGGTGCCGTGAAGCGCTGAGATAAAAATACTTTATTCATTTTCATTTGGTGATTGTAGCAAATGCAGCGCTCAGATCAGTAAACATGTCACTGTCAATTGAAAGCTAATATTAAGTTACTCCTGTCTTAATAAAGCTGACAGGACCCAGAGAAAAATGTCATTGCTTAAAGGTTGGTCCTTCATCTGCGAGGATGATCTCAGATGGTTCATTTCAGGATTACTTTTCTTACTGACTTTTCACTTGTTATGAGAAATAAAAATAGATGATGTTCGAAATACACTAAGCATATTTAATATACTTCCTGTACTTGTACAGAATTGGATTTTGAACTTTTCTGAATAAAATGTATGCGATTAATTGGAGATAGATACATATGCCACCTTTTTAAACATTTCCCACCAACATGAAATGTTACGAAACTGTCTGGAAATGTCCTACTGCATAGTGAGGAGGAGAGATTGAGTGGCCACAACTGGAGTATTGCATAAAATAATTGAGTCTCTGGGTCAGAAAACCCTCAAAAAATTGTCGAAACAACACCTGTCAAACAGCACCTACATCATCACTTTTTGTTTAAGAGGATTCGCTCATCCAAAAACAAAATCCAGCATATTAAGTTGTCAGACACGACTGGAACTTCAACTGGGACTGGCATCTATGGCCAGATGAAACTAAAAAAGAACTTTTAGCAACAAACACTAAAGATGGTTTTGGTGAACGCAGCAATAAAAATTACCCCATGTGTACAGTAAAATATACTGCTGTATTTTTTATGTTGTGGGCCTGTATTTCTGCTTGAGGTCCTGGACATCTTGTTTAGACACATGGCATCATGGATTCTATCAGATACCAGCACTTTGTTTGGTAACAAACCCAAACACAAACCTCAAAAACAACACAAAAATGGGTGACTGAGCACAAAACCAAGCTTCTGCTATGGCTATGGCCATTTCGGTTCTCTGACATGAGAAAAAGGTGAACTGAAGAGAACATGGAGCTTCTCAACATATATATATATATATATATATATATATATATATATATATATATATATATATATATATATTTATTTATATATATTCCCCCTATAAATATACAGTTTTTATGATTACTATTAAAACTGAGTGGCTATAGAATAAAATAATCATTCATTTTATTATTTCTGAACTGATAAAATGATCATCCAAAGAAAGCAGAATAAATAAAATGTATTTTTAAGCTGTCAAATTAACTTTGACAACTTAAAATAAAATTAGTTCAATTTGAACATCTTGTTGCTGTCCAGGAGAGCTATTCAGAGAGATCTTGTGCTGGTGTTTTGTGAATACCTCAACAGCAGCAGGACAGCGAGCTCTGAGGTTGGAAAGACATCCTAGGATCGGTTAATCGTTAGGTGAGCACCTACCAACTGTCGAGTGTCGAACTCGAGAGAGGGATGAGAAACAAATGACCACCAGCAGACAGTTGTGTGAGTTAAAGTGTATCAGTGCTGTCCTGAAAAAAACCTTTTATCAGGAGACACATTTCCTCCGCAGCTCTCTGTAGGTAGTTCCTAGAGTTGTACTACTATCTCTAAGATTGCTTGTGTGTGACGTTCAAACTCTGATCTGGAGTCACCCTGTGCTCTCTGCACCTCTCTAGCATCCATCTCACTCCCCTGCAGAACTATCAATAACCCGTTTGGCTAGAAATCAAAAGGTGTGGCTGATGTAATGCAATGAAACACCCTTTTTGGCCAAAGGTTATTGAAGAATTTGACTTTTAATGAGGTAAGAAAATGTGGAGAGTCAATATCTGAGCTGTTAGTTTGCTGCATGTTATTTACTAAAAACTATCTAACACACATTTTAAAAGAGCTTTGAAATGTCTTTATTTCTAGATTAATATTGTTTAAAAGCTGCCCATTACATATTAAGACTAGCTTTCAATTAATTTATGATTGAATTGTACTTGTTTTCGAAAGATTGTGAACAACAGCTCCATTTACCTTACTATACTTGTATATAACTTTTTTAAATATTGTATACATTTATTTTTATGATATTTTATATTGTTTAAAACTAAATGTTTGGTAACACTTTAGTGTATTCTTTATCCCTATACCAATACCTAAGCATAACAGCTATTTTGCTATAAGCTATAACTATAAATAAGATGCAGACTGGGAGGTTACTGAGGCAAAAGTCACAGTTAACAATTTGTTATAAAATGTGAATAAAATAAAACAAGAATTTATATATATATATATATATATATATATATATATATATATATATATATATATATATATATATATATATATATATATATATGTGTGTGTGTGTGTGTGTGTGTGTGTGTGTGTGTGTGTGTGTTTGTGTGTATTATTTATTTATTTGCACTTTTTTTCTCTTTTGCTGTAAGCATAAACAGTAAAAAGTAGGGAAAGAAAATCTGCCAAGAAGGTTTTTAATGTAGTTGGATGTTCTTGACTCCTGGTCTGAATGTCAAACGGAAGAATTCTAACACTGCAGATTATTTCAAACTTCTATTTACCTGTATGTGACCACATAATAAAACAAACAGGACACAGAACAGCTCAATGCAGTTATTTGCCTTTAAGTTGAAGTATTAGAATACAGGATGTTTCGTTTTTTTAATTAGAGAACCAATGTTACAGATTTTCGCATTTCGCTTTTCATTCCTCTTACTTAAAAAGTGCAACAAAACCTGCTTCTATCAAACAGCTTTGGTCAACAAGACCAGCGGTGGTTCATATCTGAAATACTCAGACACAAAAGCATGCACTAATTTCCTCTCCAATATCTAGGATCTGGTCACACAATCCAGTTCAAAACATTCAGAGATTTAAACCCAGAGTAGCCAATTTACAAGAGGCAGTTTACCAAAAATGTGTATGAACCCATATGTTTTTTTTTTCCTTACTCATTCAGCTCATGTTATAGGGTGACTAAATAACTATTCCTTTAACTTCTTTACCTTTGAGCCTTAAACAGAACATGTAAGAACTTATACCAATTATATAATATTACATTATAATCACTCAGTCATTGCAAATTTGAAGAGGGTCTAATGTGCTGTGTAATAACATATTTTGGCCCTTTGTAGTTGTTTTTGGATCCTGAATAAGTGTATCTGTCGGAAAAACAGGTCCCAGCGGAGTCCTCTGTCCAACACATTTCACACACCTACTAACAAAATGAATATTTGTGGGAATGACATTCAGCGCACATTACCATCCAAGAACTGAAAATTTAGTTTTAAGACTCTGGCTCCATGAAATTATCCTTCATATTTGGCAAAAACAAGGAGGCTGATTTTTATAAAAGACTTAACTAGGATGGAAAAAGGCCACAGTCAGCCAAACCATTGTGGCTTTTACTGAAGCGTGTGCTGCAGTAATGCAAGCTTTCACTGAATCACTATTAATGCAGAGCAGTGGGAATGTAGCTCTCCTCAACGTTTGGCAACAGCCTCATCCTTGGCTTGATTGTTTTAGCAGAGCCTTGGGCTGGATTTTAATTGGTAGAGGACATTGAATAACCTTGTGGTGTCCACAGAATGCTCTCCAGGGACAGAATACTTCAGCTTGACACTGGGGAAACCTTGATGGCTCTATTGAATGTTGCATTTCATATCAATGGCCGTTTTCAATGGAATGTGAGGTCAAATATTACCTCTTTACGTCTTGTTTTATTTTAATTTTTCTTTTAGTTATTGAAAGAAGTCTTTAAAGGTACTGTATGTAGAATTTTGACTTTACTAAAGCATAAAATACAATAATATGCTTGCATATATTTGAGAAAAGTTTTTAAAAAAAAATTTGCATTCCGGAATGTCAGCCTCTGTTTAGGTTTCTGAAACCCGCCCACTGCCAGTTTACCCAATCGTGTTTTGGAACCCCGCGTTGCCAGGTGACGAAAAAACACAGCGTATTTCATTTCAATCATGGAAGCTGGCAAATGAAAGGGGGAGCGGGAATCTGGCAATCTGTGTGCATCACAGTTTCCAATATTTTGAATTTGGACTGCAATACCTAGTTCGACCACTCGGTGTCAATCCTATATATAGCACCTTTTTAATCATTTATTTTGATTAAAAATACTTACAAATTGTTTAATGTTATTTAAAGTAACAATTTTAAATAACTGATTAATAACTAAAATAGTATTTATTCCTGATACGGAATAAAATTAAACAAGATAAAAAAGAATCATTATTTGAAGTGAACAAACATTTAAGATTTTGAAGTTTTACTGTCACTTTTGATCAGTTTAACGTGTCCTTGCTGAAGTATCTTACTGATGTCAAATGTACATAGTTATTGTTATTTAGTCATTGGTCAACTTCATTTAAAGCAGCTTGTGTGAGCTTTTAACACTTTTTTCGCACCTAGTGGCAAAGAATGAATTCACATTTTCATTCTGACCAACGTGAAAAATCAACAAGTGGGCGGCAATATGAAAATAAATGTCAACGTGAAATGGCTTGGGACTCGTTCTGAGTCAACTCTTTGTTTTGAGAGACAATAACTTTAAAGCTGAGCACTTTCAGATGTTAAACTTTGCAGAATTTTTTCATTCACTTAAAGCTGTCACAATAGGCGCAATTTAATATACATATACACAGTATTTTTTTCTCCTTAGGTTTAAGATATAACATCGCGACATGCTGTCTCAGCTCTGCATTGCTATTTGTGGCTTTGAGTAATGGTATGTATATGTTTCTGTAAGATCTCTTTCCTGAAAACACATTTAGCTCATAAAAAGAGGGCAACTGCACTGAACAGTTTAAGAGGTAGTAAATAATTGGATCGTCAGCTGGTTTGGGCAGACTTCTTATTCATTCCACTGACTGCACCTTTCATTTTCCCTGACGGTTATCTGGGCTGTGCTCCTCTGGAGTCATATTTTACATGTTTAATATGGTAATGTTCTTTCTTCACCTTGCAGATGCTGAAAGCCCCCTGTGCATCAATGTCTTAAAACAGTCATTAGCCACCTACCATTTTAAAGCACATAAGCTCTCAATGATTCCTGTAGATACTTATCATTGCCGTGCCTGGGGCTCAGAATAAACCGGGCTGGACATCTCTCAGGTACTGAGGACCTGTTCAGAGCGTTAATCAGGACTGCTGATGTCTAAAGGCCACGCGCGGTCTGGAATTACCTGGACTTATTTTAATGTGCTGCTTGTATCAAGAATGAAATTACTACACTAGGAAAAATCAGTCTTTACTAATTGATTAAATAATAATTGATTTCATATTTAGTCTCTTTAAGGTGCATCCTGATGTTTTGTATGTATATGAACATAAAAACTGAAACATTTCAACCACAGTAGTTCAAAAACATAGGGCCATTGTTAATAGCTTAGCCATTTATGGACATGCGTACTTTTCAAGAACAGCGTTTATAATGGACGTGCAAGACTGCATACTTAAAATGCATTTTATATTTAGAACGAATGAAAGATAAGATATAGACAGTAATCCATGTTAGCTTGCTTCTTGTACCCAAGAGCATATGTATTAAAGCCTATATATCTTACTAACAAGAAACTATGCTTCAAACCACAGGTTAATTCCTCATTAACAATGGCCTTATGTGGTTGAACTAAATTAAATTACGGAGACGCGACATTGTTTGGGAAACGAACCTCTAAACAGTGCTTTAGTAATATCCCTATATAATGACTATTCATTGTGATATGACACTACATTAACAGCGATGTACCCAAAAAGACTGGTGAGGGAGTCAGTGACAACTCTGAAGGAGTTACAGTACAAGCCTCAGTGAGACTGGAGAGACCATGCATAGAACATCTGTTGTCGGGTTTACTTTACCAGTGACAGCTTTTATGCTACAGTGGCAAAAGAATAGCCACTGTCAGAAAAACACTACTGAAAAAAAGTCAGCTAGAAGGCACGCGGGAGACACTGAAGCCAGCTGGAAGAACGTTCTATGGTCTGATGAGACCAAAATTGAGCGTTTTGCCATCAGAGTAAACAGCATGTTTGGCGTAAACCAAAGGCTGTGTATCATCAGAAACACACTGTCTCTATAGTGCACAGTGGCAGCAGCATGAGGTTTCTCCGCAGCAGTCCTGGAAGGCTTTTGAGGGCAGAGGGCGAAATTAATTCAACACAATCCTGATGAAATCTGCAAGACACCAGTTACTTGGAAGATTTGTTTCCTAGCATGACAATGACTCCATGAAGGCACTATAAAATAGTGCCATTGAACAATTGATCACGGATAGGTATTTGTTTGCATAATATGTTTGTGTATTGTGTGTATTAGTTTTGTATATATGAATACACATATAAATACACATATGTAAATACATGGAAATATTTTCAAAATATATACAGTAAAATATATACAGTATGTGTGTGTGCTAATACACATAATAAAAATACACAGTGGGCCAACATATATTATGTAAATGAAAACTTTTATTTTGGATATGATTAATTGAGATACTATGTTTGACAACACTACCGTAAAAAGTCCAGAAAGCAGTCCAGATCTCAACCAGTTGAGAATTAATTGATCTTTATTTGACCATATCTGGTCGGTTGTTCATAAACCTGAAAAATAATAAACTTCCAAGGGGGTTGAATATTTTTGCACCATAGACATGAATCTGTGTTTGTCATACATTTCTGAGATGAGCTACAAAGCGTGTAAATCCCCCATCATTATGGCTTTTTCTGTGTCATATTTGGAACAGATTTATTATCTTTTTCATGCTTCTATTTGTTTTGAGATCAATCTTTGAAACTGTCATTATGTAAACACTGTACCCACCCACCTACTGACACACAATCACCAATTAAATTTTCATAAACATAAATGCTATAAAGCAACCAATGGAAAAAAAAAACTGGATTGAACACAGAACCCTGTGTTTACACGTATTCTTTTGCCAGACGCTTCCTTACCAAAGTGACATACAAGAATGCGCATGTGTTTCAGTCAGCAGAAAGAATAAGGTTTGGCTCTTTTTCCAGAACATGTCTATTCAGATTTTTCAGCTTGCATGTTGGGTTTCAAAGCTATAGCTTTGATAGCTATTGAATGCAAAGTCAGAATAATTAGTTCACTGTCTGCATTTTCTTTGGCAGTATGCATTTCCCTTTGGTCTATCTGAGTGTTTTAACATGTTTCTGCTGGGGCTGTCAATTAAATCATAGTTAATCAAATATATTAATGTGTGTTGAAAAATCCCAAATGAAGATATCTGAAAGACATTACGTTATGTGCAGACCAATAAATCATTGAACAGACATGACAAAAAGCCTCTTTAGAAGTGTGCATATCATTTAGTTCATTTCTAAATATATTTATAGAGAAGGTCTGGAGTTTTCTAGTCTTTTGGGCAGAAGAGGCGACCTAATTTGCATACCTATTTGTGTCGATGAAAATAACTATTTTGTAATAATTTCAATAGTATAACATTTTGCTTGAAGGAACAGTTCTGCGCGAGGATAGGTAAATTCATTTTTGGGTTAATAAGATTACATTACTTCAAATGAACAGCCTTTTTGTTTTGTAATTGTAGTCTTTTTTTGTGCGTTTGAAATGGCTGACTATTTTTTCCTGTTACTTTTTTGACCACTCTTAACGCTCACCTCACAAAACCACTGGATCATACTAGGTGCACACATGACATGTTATTGAGCTTCCTGAACAAATGTATTCTAGGACAGAGGTGTGAGAATCAATGTGTGGCCTGTCATCTCCATGCTACAAAGTCTCATCAATCAGCAAAGATGTGACCGTCATCTCGGTAACACTTTTACTTTGACCTTTAGATCTGTCGGAGTCATTCATCGTCACCCGGAAAAGGGTCATATGAGGCTAAAATGATTGCAACAAAAATGCATGACCACACGGTTTGTGTATAAGCACATTTTATGAGCATTTTATCGGATTGTTTCCTTTGGCAATATTAGTGATTTAATGTAAACATACATTATAAAGTACTGCTCAAAGGTTTTTTAAATATTTGAATATGTAGTTTGAATAAGTTTTAAAATGAAGTTATTTTTATTATGCAGCCGTTACTTGTGTGTCACATGATCCTACAGAAATCATTCTAATTTGAAAAAACATTTCTAATTATTATCGATTCAGTTGAGCTGCCTATACATTATATTTATTAAGTAAAAATGAAGTACAGGGGTTTTTTTTGTAGCATTTGTAACATTCATTTAAAAAAAAAGTGAAAACTGACCCCAAACCTTTGAACATCTTCCTGATCATCTTGAAGCCGCTTAAAATAAAGTTGAACTTCTTTGTAGCATTAAAATAAAGATGATATATGTCCATGTTTGGTCCAAGCACTATACTTTTGGTGTTTTGAGACCCTGCGTGCTTAGAATTACAGTACATGCACTTGTGTGGCAACTGAACTGAAGAGTCCCTTTGGCTCAGCGGTCCCATAGAGAAGCACTGTTGACCAAGTCAAACATGCACTCCGAATTCCCCAGGAAGGGTTTGAGAATAGAGCGGACAGCATGTGAAACAGCTCTTTAGTGGGCTCTTCGGAAACCTTTCTGACATTATGGTGTCAAGAGGGAGCAAAAAGGCGAGAATTTGAAGACAGAGAGGGTTTTCACACCCTCTAAGTGTTTAGTTCTATTATGAGCACTTGTGTTCTGTGAGTTGTCAGTGAGTTTTACATTCAGTGGGAAATTAACTGGTTCTGCTCCATCGGCCTTTAAAATAGCATAACAAAAAACAACGAGGTGAAAAGGAATAGAGATAATGAATATACAGGTTCCTGTGTGGTTTTCTTTGTAGCATGCTCACGTGGAAACATTTCTGGACTAAGGAGAAAAAAATAAGAAAGACCGATTCGCAATATGGAGTCTATAAAAAGAAATGAATCGATTTGATTGATTCTGGTTCTGGAAATTGATTCTGGTTCAATTTATTTAATTTAACTAGTCTTTCGTTGCATTGCTTTTTAACATTATACGCTTACCGCCAATTCAGTAGTCTACCATTTTTTTTTATTTTCCCCCATTCTTTCTTCCGTTTTTCTGAACGTATTAATAGGAACTGGGCCAGCATGTTGCATTTGTCATGTTCAACAAATTAACAATGTTGTATAGCACAATATTGATATATCTGTTCTTAAGTGTAAACTGCAGTGAGGAAAATAAAATATTGAATTTTATGCCTACTCATGCTTTCTGTTTCATTCTGTTGAGAGCCTTCCACAAGCATTTAATACCACATTATTAAGTTTTGATAGATTTATGGTTGCAGTTAGACTTTGTGTTGTGTTGTGCCTATGCCGGATGAACAAGTAGAATTGTTCTTGCATTTTTTTTTATATGATTGAGTTTCACAAGTAGAGGTTTGTTTGATTTTACATATAACAGAGCAATAAAATAAATTCCATAGTTATTATGCAAGAATGTGAATTTTAATACAGTGAAATGGCTCAGTTCAATTTCAGAGAAAGAATTCTGGGATCCATTTTCTCATTAGATGCTTATGCAATGGTGATCTCATATTGCTGAAGTCCACACAGCTGCTGGACGTTTTAGCATCTGTTTTTTTTATGCTCATATATTGCTTTCCACAAGCCATATGCAATGCAGCGTTAAGCCAGAAACACTGGCACAACAAATGTAGCATAAAACGCAATTGTCTTTCTATGCATCGCCGAGAGAATGGAGAAAGAGAAAATAGAGAGAGAGAGGGATGGATAGAGTCATCTTCATTTAGAAGGCAATCAGCCACATTGTAATGCCAGATTAGAGTGTATCATTTTTTTTTTCTGTTGTCTGCAGTGTTCCTGCGTGACTTTTGGCCATTTCCTCAGCTAAAAATAGCCCTGCTGAGCACACACTTCAAATCTGCCGGTGAGTACGCTGGAGGTCTCTTTCTTCCTCTCCCTCCGTTCTTTTCTTTTAGGCCAACCCCCACCATTATGATATAATCATATGCAGCAAGGGCTCTCAACCTTTTTGGGTCCAAAAAAATAATAATTTGTTGGATCTCACAGGCATGGATTTCACGTCTGTCTCAATGACTTTTTTCCTCATACAGTGGAAGTCATTAGGGCCTTTCGCACCAGGGGAACTATTTCATAGTGCCCAAACTAATTGTGGTAGTACCCACGTTTTGAAGTGTTTGCACCGCAGGAACTAGGGACAATTTTAGTTCCAGAACTACGTTTGGAGGAACTAAATTAGTATGGTCTAAAATATGTCAAAAGTGTACGCTGAATGGCTAAACGAGTATGTTCAACCGTCTTGATTAAAAATGCAGTGTATCAACAACAACAATGTATCAACTTATTTCTTTTCAAAATGAACTTACTTGAAGTCTTCATCTACGGCGTTTTCTGCTTCTGTCAGTCTCATGTCTTATGTAGCACTGCTGGTTGACTTTCCGTTCTTTCAATCGCTTGATGTATACCTCGGCATTTCATGTTCATTATTGTGAATCCCTTGAGACACACACACACAAAAAACAACATCCTCCATCCTCCTGTTCTTCACTTTATTATTCTTATTTTTTTCTTGTTAAATACTGTGCACAAATGACGTTGCTGTCAACTGGATTACATAATTTCTTAGTACCCACCGTTGGTGCAAATGCAACCCTTTAAAAGGTACTGGGAAATAGTTTGTGCAAAATCGTCCCATGACTTTAGTACTGTACTTTTAGTTCTGGAAATAAAGCAGTGCAAAAGGCCCTAATGGTAACTAAAATTTGTCCCCAACATTAGAAAGTGCACAAAAAGGTTGTCATTGGTTCCTTTTTCAAAAGGTACCCCTTTGTTCAAAAGTGTGCATTTTGGTACCTAAACAGTACATATTTGTGCCTTTTGACTGCATTTTTGTTCTGTGTGGCTAAAAGATCCACATAACTGAAAATTGCAGCATATTCTGTCTAAGAACATTAAAAAACTCAAACAAAACTTTTCATTCCTTAAACCTTGGCTTCTTTGACACATTGGATAACCTTTCTCAGCTATTTTAGGTGAATACATTTTGCAGTCAAACCTACATTGCTATACACTTATTTACTGGTTTATATACAAAACTGAATCTTGGGGGGCTTTATAAAAGATTCATGCACTTTAATACATCTACTATATCAAGTGTGAAGCTCAGTTCATCGCTGGAGGTTGCCAGGTCACTGTACTGCTGGCTGCTAGTAGGCATTCAGGATTTAGTATCCTAGCATTATTGGTGTGCTGCCCATAGAGCAAAATTGGATGGCATGTGGCCAGTTTCCCATAAAATTACAATAATAGCATTAATTAGAAAAAAAGAGAATACTAAAATTACTTAACTTGATTTGACTTAGGAGTTTATTTAGGGGAAAACTCTATGTGTTCCCTATTCTAAAGTGTTATCATGCGCATTATTGAGGAAGAGCTGCTTTTGCAGACTTCTGATGTACTTGAGATTTTAGTGGACTCCAGACGACGTGTGTTTCTGCTCACAGGGGCCTCTTCCTGTTGTCATTTCAGCAGACATCTGAGAAGGACCACATTTCATGCTGACTCCGCTACAGAGTTGCAGAGTGGTAAATCAGCACAATCTGTCTCCATTTGAAATTCATTGCCAGTAATATGTACAGTTATAGTAAATCTAGAACCCTTATTTGAGTGTTTTCATTTCACAGATCTTCTTTCAGTCCGTATACTGGAAGAGAGAAGGTGACATCACGCAGATAGGAAAATAGCGCTCTATGATTTTGGCCATCGTTTTGCCATCTGGGACAAATTTGGGGAATTGTAAATTATTTCTGTCATCATCGGGCTAAATCGACAGTCTCGGATCTGCTGTAGCTCCCAATTCAGATTGATTTAAATGAGGTTGACGTTTCTTTACTCGCTACAAGACTTGATGATCCATTTTTGGTCAATCAGTCTTTTCAAGTCTAGACGCTGCAGTCTCAGTCTTGCATTCTGCATGCTATGTGCTTGATGGTGGGTCTGTGAAATATGTATTTCAGACGTGAATGGCGTGTCCCCCTTCTTCTCATCTCTGTTTCTGTCTCTCCCCGTTTTGCTCTCTGACTTTGTGTAAATATCGATCTCTCGTGCCATTGATTTTTTTCCTGCTCTTAGCGTTCAGTCAGCTTGAAGCTGCAGTGACCTCCATGCCAAGGTCACTTTTGATCACTGCCTCAGATACATGTAACGAAAGGCAATGGGTTTTAAATCAATTTTGTAATTAATGTAACTTTATTTTTCACTGTAATGCTCAGACTATACTTAAAATAAATGTAAAGTTATTATTTAATAACTAGAATATAATGAGACAATATATGTATGTAACGATTCAGAGGCGGAAGCCGGAGTAGAATCCATATGCAGAGTTTTAATGGAGACAGCAAACAAATCCAAACGTAATCCAAACTCAGCGTCAAATAATCAGGCAAAGGTTCAAACACAATAATCAGTCCAATCCGAGTCGTCAAGGCAAGGGGTAATCCAAAGAACAATAGTCAAGAAAAAACAGGCAATAGGTCAAAACACGATAGAAACAGACAGATAAAGAAACGCTTGGTATGCAGTGATGAGCTGGCAATACTTCGCACCAGGCTGTTGTTTGGGCCTGGTTAAAATGGCCGCCAAAAGGGAAGTGGGCGTGGAGAAAGCAGAGGAAGAGCTGACAGTCAGAACTCTGGGGAAGGCTCCCTCTGCTGGTGTGGCGTTACAGCACCCCCCCCTCTAGGAGCACCTCCTGGTGCTCTACGTGGTCGTCCCCGTGGTCGTGGTGCAGGACGGTCAGGTCTGGCTCTATGAAATTCCTCGATTAAGGAGGGGTCCAGAATGTCCGAAGCAGGTATCCATGATCTCTCCTCAGGTCCGTAGCCCTCCCAATCCACCAAATATTGGAGCTGACCCCCTCGTCTTCTGGAGTCCAGGAGTACATTGACAATGTACGCCGGTGATCCATCTACATCCAGCGGTGGTGGTGGTTCCTCCGGCTCAGCATTGGGGTCAGCATCCGAGTGGACAGGTTTGAGGAGCGACACGTGAAAGGAAGGAGAGATACGGTAGTTGGCAGGGAGCTCTAACTGGTATGTGACCTCATTGATTTGTCGAACGATTTTGAAAGGACCAACATACCTTGGGCTGAGCTTCCTGCTCGGCAGATGTAACTTGAGGTCCTTTGTGAGAGCCAGACCTTTTGTCCTGGTAGATAGGAGGATGTGGGCGACGTCGTCGATTTGCATGCAACACTTGAGTGCCAATTGCACGTTGCAGGCGGACATGAGCATTGTCCCATACCCTCTCACTGCGCTGAATCCAGTCATTAACGGGCGGGTACAGAAGATGGTTCTCCGGACCACGGAACAAGGGGGTTGGTAGCCAAGCACACACTGAAACGGGGTTAGTCCTGTGGATGAGTGAGTCAATGAATTTTGAGCATATTCAGTCCAGGGAAGGAATTCTGTCCAACGGTGTTGCTCTCGACTGCAGTATGTTCTCAGATATCTCCCGATCTCTTGATTTAGTCTCTCCACCTGCCCGTTAGACTGTGGGTGAAAACCAGATGTTAAACTGACATTTATGTCTAGTAATTTACAAAAGGCTCTCCAAACTTGAGACGTGAATTGGGTTCCTCGGTCGGAGACGATGTCCTCGGGTAGTCCATAGTTTCTAAACACATGATGAAACATGGCTTGGGCTGTTTCATGGCTGTGGGTAGACCCTTTGAGTGGAACTAGACGGCATGCTTTGGAGAATCGGTCAATAATCACCAGGATGGTGGTGAATCCATCAGATGGTGGGAGGTTGGTAACAAAGTCTACGGACAGGTGAGACCATGGTCTTTGTGGAATGGGGAGAGGTTTCAGTAGGCCAGCTGGAAGGTCTCTGGGGGTCTTGGCTTGAGCACACACTGGACAAGCTTTTACATAATTTGTGATGTCTCGCGTCATAAAGGGCCACCAGAATGAGTTCTGTGTTAGCTTGACGGATCGAGATATTCCTGGATGGCCTGAGCTCAAAGATGTGTGAACCCACTGCATCACTCTCCTTCTTAGTGTTTGTGGAACATATTGTTTGTTGGGAGGACAATTAGTTGGCGACGGTTCGTGTTGGGTAGCTTGTTGGATTTCATCCATTATATCCCAGTTGATGGGTGCGATGATTACGGCTGGGTTCAGGATGGGTTCTGAGGTATGTGTCTGATGAGGGGATCATGTCTCCGTGACAACGCTGCGTCTGCTTTGCTGTTCTTGCTTCCTGGGCGGTAAGTGACAGTGAACTGAAATCTTGAAAAGAAAAGTGACCATCGTGCTTGACGTGGTTGAGTCTCTTAGCAGCTTTGACATATTCAAGGTTTTATGGTCAGTGATAACTTGAAATGGATGTAGTGCCCTTCTAGCCAATGCCTCCACTCTTCAATGGCTGCTTTCATAGAGAGAAGTTCCTTATTGCCGACATCGTAGTTTCTTTCTGCTGTGGAAAGCTTTCTGGAAAAGAAAGCACAGGGTACAATTTCGCAGGTTGACCATGACGCTGTGAGAGCATCGCACCAATGCCACAATCAGAGGCGCCCACTTCCAGGATGAATGGAAGGTCGGGATTTGGATGTCTCAGGATTGGGGCTGTAGTAAAAGTGGTTTTCAGGTTATTGAAGGCGGTGTCTGCTTGTTCGGTCCAATGTAACCTTGAGGGTTTTCTTGAGTAGTGAGGTCAGAGGGGCGGCTATTAAACTGTAATTTCTGATGAACCGGCGGTAGAAATTAGCAAATCCTAGGAACCGTTGTAGTTCTTTGACTGTGGAGGGCCTGGGCCATTCAGTGACAGCAGTGATTTTAGCATTGTCCATTTCACGCCGTGATGACTTATATTGTATCCTAGAAAGGATGTCTGGAATACATGAAACTCACATTTCTCTGCCTTGATGTACAAGTTATGTTCTAGAAGACGGAAAGGACAATCCTCACATGATCCACATGTTCATCCTCAGATCTGGAGTAGATCAGAATATCATCAATGTAAGCGATTACAAACTTGTGAAGAATATCCCTGAAGATCTCGTTGATGAAGGACTGAAATACTGCTGGAGCGTTGGCAAGTCCATACGGCATCACCTGGTACTCATAGTGCCCTGAGTGGTGAGAAATGCAGTTTTCCATTCATCTCCTTCCTTGATTCTGATGAGGTTGTAGGCACTTCTGAGATCGAGTTTTGGTGTAAATCTTGGCTTCGCATGGGTTGTTCCAATGCAGCTGGGACCAGTGGTAATGGATAACGGAATTTAACAGTGACATGGTTGAGACCTCGGTAGTCGATACATGGTCGTAATCCTCCATCTTTTTTCTCAACAAAAAAAAAAAGAAACCCAGCTGCAGCGGGAGAAGTGGATGGACGAATAAATCCAGAGTTCAAAGCCTCGTTGATATACTCTTCCATAGCTTGGGACTCCTGACGAGACAGGGAATAAATCTTACTTTTGGGTGGCATAGCGTTGGGCAGGAGATCAATGGCACAATCCCAGGGCCGATGTGGTGGCAATTGAGTGGCCTTAGTTTTACTAAAAACTTCCCCGCAGGTCATTATAGCATTGTGGAATCGTGGGAGTCTGTGAGCTGAGGGGACTTTCCACACTAGTGGCGAGACATGGCAATGATGGGCAGTTGTGCAGACAGTGCTTTCGCAGAACTGAGACCAGTGTGTGAGTTCCCCTTTGAACCAAGAAAACTTGGGTCATGAGTGGAAAGCCATGGGTATCCGAGGATGATTTCATACTTGGGTGAGTCAATTACATACAGTGAAATGAGTTCTTGATGAAACAATCCAGTTTGTAGACGGATGGGCGATGTCTGTCTGGTGATACCCCTTTATGGGTTTATTTTCCACAGTGGTGATTCCAATGGCTGGCAAACATGGTATGGTGGAGATATGGTGTTGATGAATGAGATTCTGGTTAATGAGATTAAGTGCAGCTCCAGAGTCAATCAGTGCTGTTAACAGAATAGGACCATCGTCAGTAGTTATCTGGACTGGTACAGTAACAGCCTTGAATATTTGTAAGGAGAAACCATCACAACTCACCCGGTTGAATCAGCTGCCTTCTTCCGGCCTTGTGTGGACACTGGTGATTGCGATGGCCTTGTTCTCCACAGTAGAAACAGAGATTCAGTTCTCGGCGCCGATTTCTCTCAGTCTCAGATAGGCTGGTAGCTCCAATTTGCATAGGTTCAGAGCCAGACTGTTCAGGTGTACAGCTGGACACAGGTGCAAAATGGGGTGATGAAATGCGTGTGGTCCTCCGTCTTGGTACACTCCGCTGCAAGTTATCTAACTTAATGGCGGTATTGACATACTCCGTGAAAGACAAATCCTCTCCTCTGCAGGCCATCTCAGTTTGCAATTCCGGATTGAGACTTTGTTTAAAGACGGCTTTGAGTGAGACATCATTCCACCCACTTTGTGCTGCTAAGGTGCGAAACTCAATGGCATAGTCTGCTGCTGTGCGACTTCCTGAGTTAAATGCAGAATCCGTGTTGATACATCCTGGCCCCTGCAGGATATTCAAACACTTCACGAATTTGGTTCATAAAATATTCAGCAGAAGTACGCAGATTTACGCCTGTTTCCCAAACGGCCGCAGCTCACTCAATTGCCCTGCCCGGACAATAGTGACATGATCAGGGAACACTTATCTGCTTCGGAATGATCTGTCATAATTCCCAGGTAGGTGCGAGTTTGGCGAATAAACCCTTTGCATTGCTCAGCAGAACCATCAAATTTTTCTGGCAGTGCCAGTCTTACCGTAGGAGGTTGCGTGGTGGAAGCGAACGGATATAATGAAGCAGATGATTGTTCGCTGCTTGCACTTGAGCCAGCTGTTCCTGATAATTCTTCATAAGTTCACTCTGGTAAGTGAACGCGCCTGTAGTTGTGAAACCTCCGCTGGATTCGTGAAGGCGAAGTATTCTGTAACGATTCAGAGGCGGAAGCCGGAGTAGAATCCATATGCAGAGTTTTAATGGAGACAGCAAACAAATCCAAACGTAATCCAAACTCAGCGTCAAATAATCAGGCAAAGGTTCAAACACAATAATCAGTCCAATCCGAGTCGTCAAGGCAAGGGGTAATCCAAAGAACAATAGTCAAGAAAAAACAGGCAATAGGTCAAAACACGATAGAAACAGACAGATAAAGAAACGCTTGGTATGCAGTGATGAGCTGGCAATACTTCGCACCAGGCTGTTGTTTGGGCCTGGTTAAAATGGCCGCCAAAAGGGAAGTGGGCGTGGAGAAAGCAGAGGAAGAGCTGACAGTCAGAACTCTGGGGAAGGCTCCCTCTGCTGGTGTGGCGTTACAGCGTACTTAATTCATAAAAATTAATTAATAAAAAATTGGAAGCGTGAAATATCAAATAATGTATCGTGAAATATAATAAATTCAACAAGAATATGTCATTTTACAGTAAAATTGCCCATTAATAGAAACGTTAACTAGTAACTCATTACTTAAATATTTTTATTCTTTACTCTTACTCAAGCAAATATTATTACTTTTACTTAATTATCTATTCTATAATTACTTCTACTTTTAATTGAGTACAGTATTTTGATGCTCTACCCAGAAGACAGATGTGATCCCATTTTGAGAGTCAATTATTTTGTCTATAAAGGAAGACATTTGTCAGTGTGCACTATTTAGGCCGATGACAGGCCATTTTGGCTTCTAAATTGCAGGTCTCCTCCAACGGCTAAATATCAAGCCACTTCCACATCACCACAAAATGTATGTTCTAGGATATTTTTGGAGTGCGCCCCAAAGTACAGAGCAAAGCTTTTAGGATAAGGCCGTAAATGGGGAAGGTAAGAATAGATCCGGCAAAGATAAATCCATTTTGTCTTCAAACATGTTTTCTTTAAAGTGGAAATACATTTGTGTCTGCAAAATTATGTTACTCTTATCTTCATAAAGCACATAAAATATTCTACACACAGAGTTAAATTTGTGTGTATTCGTCCCTATGCTAATGACGTCACCACGTGTGGGCGGAGCCACACATGTATAAGGTTGTGGTTAAAAAAAACTTTTAGATTAAAGGATCCTTGAAAACAGTAACATTTTACTGATTAAGAACTGCGACTCACACACTTTACCGTTGTTATACAAAGAGAAAATATATTCTTTGCTTTAGGACATGGTGCAACTGAGTAAGAGCAGACATTTTTAGCTTGCTCTCTCTGTCTGTTTTGTATTCAGAGTGGTCTGCTTTATTCATGCAAACAGCAACAAGAAAATTACATTAAGATGTGCCAAAATTTATTTTAGGCCACACCTGACACATTTTTGTAGCTTTTTAGAGCAGCGGGGCTTTTCAATTTCAATTCGAAGCAGCTCAGGTCTTCTGTGGTTTCAGTGCTGATCTGCTCTCATAATGTAGTGTATTTAGACTTCGAACAAATCCCAGAATAGCAAAATGGGGGTGTTTGTTTTATTTTGGTGGTGCGTGAAACCCCCGGACTGTTTTACAGTGTTTTACAGTGTTACTGTAGGCTACTGTAATCAAAGCGGCTGTTTTGGTTTTTACCATCTGTCCACTGAAAATAAGAAGGGACAGATTTATATTTGTCTTTTAAAAGGTTAACCGTCTCATCTCTAATGCTCATCCGCCACATAATCAAACATCTAGCACTTTACTCTTCGGTGTAAGCCAATTATCTGCTTACAGGTAATATGATCAACCTTTGGCCTGCTAAAAGTGTGTGTGAGTAATGCGTTGTTTGTGTGTGGCTATTATGAGTGTGTGCGTCTTCCTCGAACCTTTGTTCTCTTTTCCACATCATGAGCTCATGAAGTATTCATGCTCAGCACTGTTCTAATTCAGTTCTCTTTGGCTCCTGCGGTGGACATTGGACAGTTCAATATCACCTCTCATCCATCTCTGTACCGTACGTCGGAATTGCTCTTATTTCACAGAGACTCTCACAGGTACAAACCAATGCGATTAAAATAATCTCTCGTAATTTAATAAGTTTCGCTCTCGGGTTGATCTCCGTTTATTCAAGTTCTTGATATAAAATATGTTGATATACCCAGACTTGCTATTTATTAAATGGTTATAAAACAGTTAGTACGGATTTTACGATTTCGTACGATTTTGTAAGATTTGTCTAAAACCCGAATAGGGGCGGGTTTAGGTGTAGGTCATTTGTACAGATTTGTTCGAATTGGCAAATATGTAAAATATGTACGATTTAGGAAAAATCGTATGAATTTGTACGAGTGAGATCGTACAAATTCGTATGAATTATCCACCTCTTAAAATATGTACAGGCTGGATAGTTCACCCATAAATGAAAACTCAGTCATTAGTTACTCACCCTCATGTTGCTCGAAAACCATCAGACCCTTGCTCATTTTCGAGACACAAATGAAGATATTTTTGATGAAATCAGTACAGGTATAGCTGCAGACTCTGGTAACATTGATACTCAGTTACCTTACAGACAACAAATAAATTGCTTCAGTGCACTGATGAAATGAGACTTGAGCTCATTGAATTTCAATGAAGAAATCTAATGGGCAATGCTGGTTGTATTTGACATGGGATAGACGCTGGATATGTTTTTGCTGGAGCAGCCATCTGATGGTTCGCTTCTCATTAACATTCATACAAAATGCTATATTTTTACTTGATAATTATAGTGTTTACAGGAATTTTACTTTTGTTAAACATTCCATTTTGATATTTGATTTTTAGGTACATTACAAAATAAAACCGTTATCATATTTATAAACACGCTTATAAATATACACATTTCTAAACGGATTTGATTAATGCATTTACTTTCATTAAATCATTTACTACCGGGCAGACTTATGTAATTCATATAAATCAGAAATACAAATATTGTATACAGTTTTTTTCCCCACAAAAATATATATGTCAAATTACATATTTTTACTGCCCTATTGATTAAATGAAGTGTTTTTTTGTTCAATAACTAACCCCATTAATCTAACTGCTTCCTCTGGGCGGTCATTAAGGGTCCTCCGAGTACTAAGTGAGTAAATATCAAATGAGGTCAAACAAACTGAATCTATCTTGGTTTTCCCCTGTTTTGGCCCTGTGTCTCTAGCACTTTTGAGCTCAAGGGCAAACTCCTGGCAACATTTTGTTTGCTGCAGTATTCATCTTTACAAGTGCTTGGAGAAAATCCCAAACCAATCTTCTTTTAATGGAGTCACGTTTCCTTCACTCCACCGTGGTGCAGGCTGACACTGGCCAAATGAGGTACATCCTCAAATATGGAACGATATATATATATATATATATAAAAATGATATTAAAGAAATATTTCAGGTCCAATACAATTTAAACTTAATTACCAGCATTTCTTGAATAATTCAGATTAGCGCAAAAAAAACAATTCCAGCTTGTTCCTTGCTCTAGCAAATAAAAACATTTCATTTCCCAATCTGAAATCGCGTTCACATGCACATTGTTTAGCTCTTGTGGCTGTTTTTGCTTTTGTTAAGTGAAGAATTCGAATTTACTTTCAACATTATTCCGACTGAGCTTAACTTGTGTTGAATCTGGAACATGCCTTTTAACACGAAGAGAGATTGGATTGAAATTGCAGCCAAAACAAATAAAAAGCCTCTTCCTCCCCGAATCCGCCTCTCACTTTAATGGCTCATAGAAGAATCTTGTATAAAAAGCGCACGTCTCACGGTGACCTGAATTACAAGCGCTTCATACTGAGTCATTGCCTGTGCCATTTCACACAAAAAGCCTATCCGCAGCACTCAGAAAGGAAGAGGGGACTTACAGAACTATCTGACTTATTTATGTAAGCATCCAATGCTGCATGCACAATACTGGCAAGCCAAGGTCCCAGCCTATAGAGACAGAGTGCCCTCAGATAACCTCCACATAGTCACAATTCATTATTCACCCTCACCGAGCACAAAGAGCTCATTCTTTCTTCCCTCCCCTCTCTCACTCCCTCTCTCTCTGTTGTGCTCTTTTCCTTTACTCTCTGTCTTGCTCTGTTGTTTGCTGTTTATCCCTCCTCCCCCTTAGTAACAGTTGCTACCTTGTGTATTTGTGAGCTCTGTCTCTTCCTGCTGTGTTGGTCATAATCATTCTAAGTAGTCTTTCTCTGCCAAGTAATATCCATAGCCAGGGGCTCAAACATAAGCGTTGCGTAAAATACAGGAATCGAGCCAAGATGTCGACAGTCAGTTTTCTTACAGTAAATCTCCATATAGCGCCGCTAATATTCAGAACATAAGAACTGGCTCCCTTTCAGCTCATAAGTTCAAATCAAAATTCATTTTTTACACCCCACAGGAAGTTAACTTGTAATTTGAATTGGACTGATAGGAAGAGGAATGTACTGTACAGCAATTCTAAAAATTTAAGGAAGTCACTCTACAGAGGAATTTCATTAGTCACTTTCTGGCACATTGAAAAACATGCCTCTACTTACCTTTTTTAGTCCAAAAACTGATCTATACATGCAATTTACTGCAGTTTCCAGCTGAAATCAAAACTAGAGGCACAATACTATGTTATGACACTTTTACCACAGTGCATGATTTGTAAACTAGTACACTTTTATGTTTGCATATGCATAACCTGTTCCATATAAATGGCTTTTCTAATTAAAGTTTAAAAAGTAAACTTGCTCGGCCGCTCTGATACTGATGCAGACACTGTGATTCATGTGAATCACCATAAAAGATTTGTGGAAGCAAACTGAAATGCCACGGCAGTGCTATCGGTTACGTTTAGGCGTGCTTGGGAGGGTTACTTTTAAAATGTGTTCCGTTACAGTTAAATTACTTCAGTTAAAAAAGTGTTCAGTACTCAAAGTATGATAATAGTAATTGAGCAACTGATTGTTTTTGGATAACTTTAAGTTACATATGTAAATAAAATCAAAAAGTAAAAAACAAATCAAAGTAGGCTACCAGTAACTACTGTGTGATGAAGCAGCACGTCTTTAATTTTAAATGAAACATATGTAATCCCGATTGTATTCCCACTTTTTTCCAAATGTAACTGTAATCTGAATACTTTGTTTTTGATGTAACTATAACTGATTACAGTTGCTCGATTTTTGTATCCTGTTTACGTAACACTGTTACATGTATTCCGTTACTTGAATATTACATTATTTTCAAACGCATTAAACTTTTAATGGTGGACATTTAATTTCCAAAGTGGTGCGATATGTACAATATGTAATATTTTATGCATATTTTTGTTGCTCACATCACTGAAGCTAAAACATATGATAAAATAAATAAAGGCATTAATTTCTATATTGGTTGAGATGATTATGCGCTAGAGGTTAGTCTACTGTCACAACTATCATGTGTTGGTGGTTAATTCTTATTGGTCAATTCAAATGTCTTGTGTTTTGCTGAGTCACATGCTTCAAACAAAGGATAGAAGAGGGCTGTAACATATTAATTTCTTTGTTTTGTTCCTGCTACTCTTCTTCTTAACCTTCACAGCACTTATGTCACTGTATTTTGAGACATGTAGCTTTTTGAAGCAGCATTTTCATCCTTGATCTGTTTTCAGTTTTCTGTCAGATAGCATTTCATATGCATACTGTATTCACAAATTATCCGTATGTCTAATTCATGACTGATTTGCATCCAAGTATATGACCTTTAACCACAGGTCATTTGATAAAATCTCATTTATGCAGATTATGAAATAAAAAAGACATTTTGTTTTTCTATATTTAATTAATGAAACAGTTCTAGGAAAATATGTTTAATACTAATGCAAAATACTGACTGTGAAGAATTCTCAAATCAGCGATATGAAGTGAAGAAAATCTAATCTTACTCTGAGACATGGAGCATAACAGAGCAGTGAAGAGAGAGAGAGAGAGATTCTGCAGGTGTACGGAAAAAAAATGTCTGCCAGGAAAAAGCGGAGTGTGGTTTGGACACATGCCGCAACTTTGTCACTGCAGCTGTTCTAGCTCAACGGAGAAGGAGTAAAATCCTTCTTAAAGGCACAGTGTGTAATTTGTCTGAATGTTTTCATTTGCACCAGATGTGTTTGTCTCACAAGATAATACTTTTCGATAAGTCATAGTCGTTCTTCAGCCGTAATAGCGGCTTGCAAATAATAAAGGAGCAAACAAACCATTTACAGGCTCTGGATATGCTTCCACGTGTCACTGATCATCAGGGTTAATTGGTAATAAAAAGTATATATACATATGAATTCAAAAGGGTGAGAACTGACCAACGGCTTCCCAGGA
Source organism: Puntigrus tetrazona (assembly GCF_018831695.1). Lineage (NCBI taxonomy): Eukaryota > Metazoa > Chordata > Actinopteri > Cypriniformes > Cyprinidae > Puntigrus > Puntigrus tetrazona. The sequence goes on along the minus strand of NC_056709.1, from coordinate 16,511,627 downwards.
AAACAAATCAAGAGTTTAGAATCACAGTGTGCCTCATTGCGAAGACATTTAATGACCTAATATTGATGTAGCTCCGGAAATTACAGAGGCGAGAGTCCCCGATGTGTTTCGTTGGACTTTACTTTGAATCACACTACAGCAGAACCATTGTGACATGTGCAGTGGTCTCGGCAGACCCGGCTGGCTGCCGGTTGTTTTGCGGCTATTTGGGTCTAGACAATGGAATGGGCCCCCGAGGGGAAATAAATGCTGACTCACACCATCCTTGTTAGCGTGTAGGGACACAGGCAGTGCCCTAATCTCTCCATCCATCACCCGCTCTGTGATTCCATAATGACCTGCTTTACCGCCTCTGTAAGGTCTGTGGAGCCACGGTCTCCATGCCAGTTCCTCCACACAGATGGCCAGAAATAACATGCTTTGTCGTAATCAGTCATGAAGTCCATTTTTCACAGGTTATTATAGTGCTTGTGGACCTACTCAAGGTTGATGATGAAATCTGCAGTCAGTGGTTGCATGATGCTTGCAGTATTTAAATGGCATTAGCTGGGGAAACCCCTCTCAGGATACTGACTGTGTGTTTATTGTGTGTGTGTACGTGAATGCAACTAATGTCAATATCAAAATCAATTAATATCAAGGTGTTGTGTGTAATACAGACGGTGACAAACAGAATTCAAATAAAATGTGAAACCTTCAAATATGTATAAAATATTTTATTTACATTTTTTTTATTGTTTTGTCTTTTGTTTTTATTTAAGATTAAGTGCTAAAATGCTAAAACTAAAACTGAAATGCAAATTAATAAAAACTCTATAAACATCGTTTTAAAAAGAAACAGTACACACAAACTAAATGGAAAATATAAAAACTAAAATGTATCCAAGATATTAATATAAATTTGTATTAATCTATGTCTATGATGCTAAAATAACATTGTGTTTATTATAATAATAATTATTATTATTATTATTATTTAAGAATGAAATGTTGTTTAGATATATTTATTCAAACAAGTAAAACTAGCAAGCAACATTTTATTTAATGTAGGCCTATATTTACATTTATTTATATTTTTTGACAAATGCAATATTTATTAAAAATCCTTTTTGGATTTAAGTAGCCTTTTTTCTGCAGAATTTTTTTTTTGCAAGGCCAGTGAATAAAATCGGTGAATAATTTTCACTATAGTTTGTTATTTAATTCCCAACGTTACAAATAAACAACGTCTTACATTTCCACGTGTCAGTTTAATAAATGATTAATGAAAGCAAACAAACAAATAAAAGCATTTGGAAATATTGTTTTGTGTTGACGCTGTCCTGTTGGTGGTATAGCGATGTGTGAGACGTGTTAATACAGAGAACTGGCTACCGCATCGACTCATCTCTCATGTAACGAAAATTGCCTATGGTTTCCATGGCAACTGTTTATTTTGCTTCATAAATGAGCAGACTAACCAATGCATAACATTTGGAAGGGCTGCTACCATGCTAATAAAGCATATGAGAAAGTGTTGAATCAAACATCAAAGTATAAATGAACACAAAAGACAATAACCAGACCGCTATGTTATGGCAATTACAGTGTTTCGAACCGTTTGGTTATTAGATGCAGTTTTCGACTGAACAGGCACGCATGTGTACGTGTTTTGAATAAGCAGCCCGCACAGATGGACGAGTGGTATGCGCTTTAGGAAGCACTCAAACATCACAGCGATCGCGGCCCTGCACCGCCCCGTGCTGCACAGCCACATTAAGCAGGCTTAGCTGAATGTAGGTGAAAGGGCTTTCTCTCTCTCTCTCTCTCTCCCGCTTCCCGAAGCAGCTCCCCGCAGAGGAAGGAAAGAGTGGGGGAGGGGACCTTGTGGTATTCTGAGGAAAAGCGGGAAGAAAAGATCATGGCGATTTTAGTTCCTACTGAAGGCAACTTGACAGGTTTGTCTGCACAAGGTGAGCCAACTAAGGAAATTCAGGAATCCCCACACATAAAACGGCAAAGCAAAATGTCACACCGTTAATGTCAGACTGCTTTTTATATAAGAAACAAGCCCCGACAGAACGAGGAGGAAGATTTTGCGTCATCCCGGGGCATGGCGCAAACGGAACGAACCCTGCATCGCCTGTGGTGGCTGCGATGCAATGGATCAAACATTTGTGCTGTCTGTAACAGATCGTGACACCGCAATCAAGAATGTTTATCTGTGTTGATCATAACGCAAACATTCCTCATGATTAATGGCTGTCTACGATGTCCTGAAGCGCTACGCTTTTTTCCCACCCTTTTCTGTGAAGCGTTAAGCGTCACATTAAAAGAATTTAGAAGAATCATTTCTCGGTAATTTAATCCGCGACGACAGAGGAATATTGTTGAAACCACTTCTGCTACACTCTTAAAAAAAAAGTTGCGTTGAATATGGACGAATGTGGCAATTTGGTCGGTTTAAATGTTTAGCGGTAACCCGAAGGCTGGGTCAAAAATACCCCAGTCGCTGGGTTTGTCCATATTTCACCCAGCAATTTATAGACTGTAATATAGTCATTGTTATAATTGTCTTTATAGTTATGGAGAATATAGTTTATAGAATGTTTAAAACTGACATAAACAAATGACATTGACGATGGAATGCTACAAGCGAAGGGTATATTGATAAAAGACAAAACTAACGATTTTTTAGTTGTTTTATTGGCATTTTTCGGCTTTTTCCTTGAGCTGCTGAAATCAGTGTAACATTTAACATCGCACTGTGAAAGTTTGCATGGCAAAATCCAGTCAACTGTGTGATTATGTGTTTCTCAAACATTTTGTTCATTTTTAATGCAAACACATGATCGCTAATCAACAGTGAATTCTATGCTTTGCTATTAACTGTAGTCGATCGACCCTTCTTTCGCTTACATTTCACTAAAGGAGCCGCCAATTAGTGCAGTCATTTCCATGCATTTCTTGCTTATGACAAAACTATGTAGCAGCCCATAAATCTCTATACTTTTACACCACTTTACGGCAGTTAAGATCACCAAGTGCCATTTGCTCAGTAGAGCTAAAATCAGTTTGGCTCCAACCTTCACTTCAGTCATTCATTATTGCCTTTCACTGACAGCATGTTTCAACAGAAACCGGTTTGAGATAGCACAAACATACCTGGCTTGTCATTTACACTTACTGTAGACTGGGCCACTTCACAGCTTTTCATTTAATGGGTGTCCTGTCCACACTGCTAAATATGAGTGGGAAAAACATGCTTTTGTTCAGTCGCCTGCCCGTTCTGATTGTTATTGTTGCATCCTGGGAGCTAATTAGGGTGTTTGGTTCTATTTTTTTCTAGATTTGAGTGACATTTGGAAATGAACAATGAATGGTTTCTCTTTTCGCGGAACTTTCCTGCGCTCCTGATTTTCATGAGAATGAATCATATTATTTAGAATGAGCTCTGACACTGTTGCTAAGGAAACCATAGCTCTGGTTTTGATTGGCTGAGCTGTATCTAGGCAGTGAGACAGTTCACATCATTGCTGCTCTTTACAACATCACGTAATGAGCAGAGTGCAACATACAGAGCCCAGCTCCTTTGATGTTTTCATTACAATGTTTTGATGTTGTTGCTATTAACTTTTTTTTTTTTATCACATATGGGACAGATATGTAAGAGTGGAGTCAGAATGATTTAATGCAGTGGTTTTATTTCAGGGCCTATATGGACCCTTTACCAAATTCTGGCATTCTTAAAAGTGTAAGTCATGATAGTTGGGTAAATCTCTATAGTGATGAAGAGAAACTACAACAAATATCATTTTTGTGGTCCCATTTGCCCCAACAGGAAAAAATAGCATTACTATGACTTTCCTTAAAAGGAAAAAAATATAGAGACTCATTACGTTGGTCAGAAGTGGGAAATATGCCAAATTTGCTGTTGTTTCTTCAGCCGTTGGGAAACATTAGTGCAGTGTTCTTTGACGAAACATATAATGTCATAAATGTACATTAATTCAATTCACATATTAAAAACCCGCTAGATTTCCAATGCTATGATGTGGAATAACTGTGGGATTTCAAGCAAAAAAAAACCTAAATTGTTTTAGCTGATCTAAAACAGACAGGTCACGACCCAGCAGTTGAGAACCACAGATACAAATATACAGTGTATGCAATCACCTCTCTGTAAACATGATCTCTTTTCTATATTTACAGCACGGCCCAGAACAGAATATATGTATTTGTGGTTTCAACCAAGACGTTTTAGGGTACAGATCGGGGATATTTCAGGACAGCCTTCACCTCACAATACCTTCAGGCTTTCATATCTCTGTCCAAACAGAGCATCCAAGCAGTCTAGCGCTGACATATTATTTTTGCTCTGTAGAAAGATCTCAAGTCCTCGCCCAAGGCTGAAACGTCGTGATTCATAGACATAAGAGCTAAGAAGAACCGAAATAGCTTTGCATGTCAACTTCTGCTTATGGACAGCATCACACACAGCTTGGGTAGAGTCCGTACATGGAGAAATACTAACCAGTGTGGCTTTATTCTTTTGTGTTTTCACTGTGTGGTCATTTGGAGCAACACGAGGTTCAGTAAACGTTGAAAAGAATTGTCAATTTTGAGTGGACTATTCCTTTAATTCCAGTGAGTTTCTTTAAAAGAGGAAAACCCTCCTGTCCAGCTGTGTCTCAATGAATATGAGTTAGTGAGTAAAGTTGCAGAGGAAACAGTCCTCCCACTCTGAGGTGCCTCATATCTTCTGCTCAGGGTCTCGCTGCAGATTCAGGCAAATTTGAAGAGATGTTCTAACCCGTCCTCCATCCAGGTCTGGCAGCACACCCACGCTTTCTGTGGGCTGTCTGCGTGCATGCATTTATGTTCCAGTAATGCCTGAGAAGAAACATGAGTCACGAGAGGGGGAGAAAGAATACAAATGTGGCACGGTAGCCCACACTATCAGTCTTGTTATAAAATGGAATAAAGTGCTTTGGATTATTTTAGCTAGACTCTGAAGGCATGGTTCACCCAAAAAAAATTTCTCACCCTCCTGCTATTCCAAACTTTTTCTGTAGAAGACAAAATATGTAACCAAGCAGTTATTCATTTTCAACGGGCCAAAAAAAAAGGTGTGTTACAATTGACTCACGCTGCAATATGATTCACGATTACGCGACACGATTGTGTTACTTTTTTTTAAGAGTTAAGGTATCCTGTTTAACATTTCATGTTAATGTCAAATATCAAAACTAAACTGAAGTTTCAAAAAATCCAAAATCAATTAAACAAATAAATAATACAAATAAATCTCTTCATATAAACAAACTAAGGCTTTGCCTACGAGCTCTTTCAGATGGCACTTATGGAACAGTGGAAATAGAGCATTTTCTTGGATACCGCTGCAAACAAACCAGTGCTGCATATAAAAAAAAACACTACAGTAATAGGTATAATACAGAGGCAAAATGAAAGAAAATGTACTCTAAGCATTTCTAAAGATTCTCAAGTTACCTTCATCATTACATCCCTAATTTCTATAAAAGAAAGAATATCACACAAGTTGTTCAAAGGAACACTGTACTCTTTTTGAAAATAGATGAACTCCCCCAGAGCTAATAAGTTGAGTTTTTACCGTTTTTGAATTCATTCAGCAGTTCTGGCGATAGCACTTTTAGCATAGCTTAGGACAGATCATTAAATCTGATCAGACAGGTAGCATCCCGTTCAATAAATTCAAGAGTTTCTATAATTTTCCTATTTAAAACTTGACCCTTCTGTAGTTACATCGTGTATAAGGTAGATGAAAAATGAAAAACAAATTTTTAGGCCAATATGAATAGGAACTATACTCTCATTCTGGCGTAATAATCCATGAAGCTTGCTGCCGTACCACGGCCGTAGCATATTGGCCTAGAAAATCTCAACTTTTCATTTCCCGATGGGTTTTGTATACCAAAACAGTAAAACTCAACTTATGAACTGGAGCTGGAGAATGAGCCTATTTCTTTCAATAATAAAAGGTGTTTCTTATAATCACTTCTATACAATATCTTATTCTATTCCAGGAGTTCTGTCTTTAAGAAGCATGTTAAAATATTGATAAATACAAAGGGATTAGCAACCATGGAGCTCTGAAATACTTGAGTAGACTGGAATACTTTGTAAAAAAGTATGTCTAAAAAGTGAATGTCTACAACAACTTAAAAAAGTCAGTTTAATAAATAATGGTGCATTGTGAAGTCCAATCAAAATAACGAAAAATACATTTAAATACCATTTGTTTGTTTTATTTACTGATGAATAAGCATTTAATAATGTGAAGTCGGTCAACCAGACTCTCTCTGCTTTACATTAGTTTCCTTATCACTCAGTCAAAGTGACTAAACGATATATATATATATATATATATATATATATATATATATATATATATATATATACTGTACCTCCTAGATCACAGGTGAATACATATACAATATTAAGCAGCGACATATCATTTCAGGTTATTGTGCTGCAGATGGGTATTTAAAAGAAAGCAAATCTCTCAGAAAAAATGTAAAGAATGAAGAGTAAAAGAGAAAGTCTTGCACATATTGATGGTTTGGTCTCCAAATCTAATTCAACAAAAGTGATAAGACCCATCAGGAATCAATTCCTCGCACCGGGCCTTTAGAAAGAGGCTGTCAGCAGGCAGCCTGACAACCCTTAGCAGGAACTAAAAGAAGGTGACTTCCCTACGGATTTCTGCCGCCTTAAAAAGTGTGTGTATGCGAGTCTCAGACTTCTTCACAATCTCAAGGTCAAGGATGAGAGGCGTGTGTTTCCTCTCCTCACTGGTGAGTCAGCCTCCATTACACACACACACACTTCCAGCAGGGTGACAGCGGCGTGTGTCGCTTTGCCAAAGCACTTAGTATGATGAGCCTGGCCAAACGCTTGTGTCTAAGTGCACCAAAAAACACAAGCGGATATGCACTAAGGCAATTCTGCCTGTCTCAGCATAGCACCACAAATCTGACTAATTTGTTTTCACCGTTTTACCATTGCAGTCACATTTTCTCTTCCCTTTGCTTTGAATCTAATTTACACTTTCACTCTCACTTCGCACCAAGACATTTTGTCCTCTATTTCTGCAAGACGCCTCATTGTGAGACCAAAAATAAGCAGCGCTCGCTGATCTTCATTAGATTTCACCCCAAATATTTTGATTCTGAGCGCTTGCTCTCATCTGATTAACCACGGTTCTGTGTTCCCACCTTCCAGTGGTCCGGAAAGATATCGTAGACTTGTTTTTCCAACAGAGTAACTGGGAATGTGGGCTGCTGTTACTGTCTGACTTGATAGACTTTGTGCTCTGTTGCAGGAAAATGTGCTGATAAGTCTATTTTCCTTCCCCCCCCTTCAAGACAATACTCCCATTGAAGCCCGCCAGTGAAGATCTATATCGTACATGGTTACTCAGAAAACAGAGCGTAATATTGCTGAAGGAAATGGCTGGGGAAGAGGTGGAGGTGGTTAGAGTGGTGGATGTAAAAACATTAGGAGCTCAAAAACCCGCTTCTTATTTGGGAAACCACCCGTAATCCAAGGCGTGTATGTTTTCTATCGATCATAGCAGCGGTAATTCAACAAATGATGATCAAATGATGGGGAAAAGCATTGCGGCTGGCCATATATCTGGATGTGAGGTGTAGCGAACCAATTTTCAGGTGGATAATTATTAATAAGGGGGGGGGGATAAAATTAGAAACAAATTCAGGTCACAGAAAGCCAATAAACCAATATCTGAAAACCCGAAAAAAAAAAAAAAAAAGTTTGTCAAGTATACTTTGTTCATTTTATTTATGCTAACATCAATGTACAATATTAGTATTGTAGTATAGTACTACTTGCATAGTAGCATATTTGTAGTAGTATACTTGTATAAATATTTCTGTGGACTTTTAGTTTCTAAAAGTGTACTTAACTGTGTACTTTACATATAACAGTACATTTTAGGTTTATCTTAAGTTTGTACATCAGTTATTTTGCATGGAAACTATACTGTAAACGTCAGCCCATGTTTTGGCTACAAGAGGCTCCTGTGTGAGGCGTGTTTTATTATGGATCTGCACGTTTTGTTTTTTTACATTTTTTAAACAAAATCACCCTCCTACTCTCATTCTAAAGCTTGGATGAGCTAGGATAGTTTTTATTTAACTTCCATCAGATTCACCTGAAAGAAGAAAGTCAAATACACCTAGGATGCCTTGAGGGTGAGTAAAACACAGGCTAATTTTTATTTTTGGGTGAACTAACCCTTTAAGTCTAGAGTGAAAGATTAAGTAAAGATATTGGCCAGAAACAAATTGTCGTGTGCGTATGCATATGTTTATACATAAGTATACCAGTTTAAAACGTAACGCTTTTATTTATCAAATATAGTTAAAATCTGTTAACACATTTACTGATATATTAGTATCATTAATAATATATCGTAATTACCGTACTTCCGAGACATTTTATTAATAGCTTTATGAGATTTATGTTAACTCATTCGTTTTCCATGTCCTAAGTAGCACCGAAATGAACCTGGCAGCAGTCACTCTCAGAACATTCTGAGTTTACAAATTGTAATTATGAGGGCTTTGGCATTGATAATCTTGCCATCGAAACACATAATTTAGATGTCATGCAGAATAGCAGAATATGAAATACAAATAATCTTTTCATGGATGGTGTAGTTGGTTTGCTTTTTAATGATGTACAATTAAACCCCACACATCTGAATAAAATTTTTTCGAACTGACACTTTTTTTAAAAAGCTTTTTATTTGTATATGAAAGCCAAATGTGTATTTCTCTTGGAAAACACCGATTTATTTGTATTTCCACAAGAACGCAAAGAACTCCGCAAAAGGCCTTTTCCAGTAAGTGTTTGGTAACTCAAAGCTTCGGCGCTAATAGATTAAATTGCCTGAGCTAGCTATCAGTCACTCACACTGATTTATTTCCAGGATGAAGCTTGATCTCTCTGTAGAGACGAATAGGGCTAAAACCCACTAAGGAGGCTAACATAAATGCAGACATATCAAAAAACCTGTGTTTTGCCGGGTTGGTTCCTAGCAGACACACTGTTTCATCTTCCTTCTTTGCAGCTTTTGGGAACTATGAGAGGAATTTGGGTCAGCGAGAAGCCTGCTGTACCTTAAGATGGAGGTTCCCCCGCCTTTTCTCCATCGGCAGTTTTAAAATATAGATGATGTATTATCGCTGCGAGCTCCCGGAGGCTGCCAAAGCAGCGCTAGCGTGGGGGAGGAGACGGGAAAAAAAAAACCTTGTGCTTTGAAGCTTAGCTCTGTGTATTCACTGTTCATCTCAGTAATATACGGCTAAATGAGACGGTACAAAAACGATAACTAAATGGAGTCAAGCCCTAGGAGTCTGTGATATGGATGTTGTGTGAACCAGCTGCTTTATTGGCACAAAAACATCAGGGTGGATTGAGAATCGGGCAAGAGCACAGGGATTTTAATTTGCTTATTAAACTTAATTTGCAGAGCTTATCAGCTACTGCTGTACACTGTAAAATCATGATTAGATGACTGATATCAGTGTCTTGCTTGTCTCATATGGTTTACTTGATGGAATCGTCCCGTGCAATGCAATAAATGAGCCTTTTACAGGTCAATTGTGTAAATTACGCGCGCTAATGTAAACCCAATGAAAAAGCGAGTATAATTACTGTTTTCAAACCGGTTTCCGAGCAATTCAAATTGATTCCCACAATGAGTGTTCACAGCTCTCTATGCAGCAGAAGGGGGGCTAAGCGTGCTAACGCTAACAGCGACACAAAGATATAGCCTATGAAAACTATGAAATATAAGCCTATTAAAATATATTAAGATACAAAACATTTATTTTAAATTGTAATAATTTTACAGCAATATTACTGTATGTTGGATCAAATAAGTACAGCCCTGGTGAGTGTAAGATATTAAAATAGAAATAATAAAATAATTAAAAAAAACAAAAAAAAAAAGTACAACCCAAAACCTTTAAACAATAGTGTACTTTGTAAAAGTAAAGTATTTATTATAAAATAGAAATCAATGAAATCACATTTAACTCTCAAGCAAGTCTATGTAATTTATTTTTGTAAGCTATTTGAGTAAAACCGAGCTTTTGAGTTTGCACACACTGAATCATTTACCACAGTGTTTGTGGTAACGCATTATGGTTGAATGGAAATGCTCTCATATCTTTAAATGTCAAAACTGAATCTGTTTTGACTTTTAAGAAAACATAACCTGTTTATCCTTCTGAATTCTACTCTGAGTGGAAACAGTTCAAGGAGGTCATTCACTGAGTGCTGCCAGCATATGACAGCAAAATTTCCATTGTGAATGGAAGAAAGTCCAAATAAAACCTTCTGGATGGCTTCATTGCTCAAACAGATAGAGCAAGACATGAATTCTGTAAAAAAAAAAAGAAGAAAAAAAACGACCTTTTCTGATGAGAATTTGTCGAACTGGCCACTTGATTCTCATTAGTTAACCATCTGTGAGCATCATATTCCCACATCAGCTCACTCCACCGTAGCACAATACAGGATTTGCTTTCATAAGTCATTGATCAAGAATGTGCTTCATAGGGTCATTAATTTATGTCCTTAATTGGTAAAAGAAAAAAGATCCCAAGTGCACATGGCATCACTATAAAAGGCCTGCTGGTGAGTCAGTGTCAGAACTTGACTACTTAGTATGAGTCTGAACTCCAAAAATTGGATAATGCCTATATCAGATGGGCTCTATAAAATTATAACATAGCGATATTTTAAAGGCATAAAGAAGGCAACATATTTTCATGTATATATATATATATATATATATATATATATATATATATATATATATGTGTGTGTGTGTGTGTGTGTGTGTGTATGTATGTACAGTATATATTAGTGCTTATATATTAAAACTCCAGACATGAAGAGCAACTAATAATATTGATTTCTGTTATTTGACATCCACACAGTACCAAGAGAGCTTGACTGTTCATCAGCTCTTCTCTGTGTCATTGTAGTAGTTTGCATGTTTTATGTAATTTTTATGTTAATTTATGGTGGTAAATTCATGGTTTTCAGCATAGGTGATTAGTTCATTTGTGGGTGGTGAAGTGCTTTGAGCGCGCGCTCGGATGTGTTATTTGACTGAATGAGTAATCTAGTGGCGTATCTTGCATGCGATGTGTGCGTGGGTAGTTTTGAGAGTGTGTGTGTGTGTGTGTGTGTGTGTTTCATATTGCAGTTTTTATTTTTTTATTTCTTCTTCTGCCTTCGTTTTGACTTTCTTTCCTTCTCTCCCTGGGCATCAACACATGACTGCACTGTTAAAACTCCATCTTATGTGACATTTCCTCTCCTTGCAAGGTTTAAAAATAAATGAGCCACTGTGTGTGAGGAAGTTGACAAAGATAAAAACAAACAAGCTGTGAACTCTAGCCTTCTCATCATGAGACAGAATCAGTTCTATTAATTCTATATTTACCAGCCGATGGTGTAAACCCATTTACACAGCCTTTAGCTCTTGTGTGTGCGTCTTGTGTGTGTGTTTCTACCAACCCATCAATTCGGCATATGCTAGTAAAGGGTGGATGCCAAGTACCTCACAGAGAGAAATGTGCCTGCACAGGCAGAGAGAACACGATGCCTTGTGTAACTACACACACACACACAGGAGCTTGGCTCCAACATGTCATGATCATATCTAAAAAGCTGTTAAACAAACACACACACACACACACACTCACCAAACAGTTGCAATGCTTTCACAAGTGCTATTTCATTGCTTATTCACTAACCACCCACTTGTAGTTAAATCAGGCACTGAATATCCCTACATTGTGAGTTTTATTGACTAAACTTACTGGGATTTGACTAGTGTATAATTATTCACATTTGTCAGCCATTCATGGAAATGGAACCTAAGTGTCATCATTACAATCATTAAAACAAATAAACTCTACTTTTGTAAATACATTCATTCATATAATTTAATCTACATAAATTAGATTCATTTTGTGTACATTTTTGATTCAGGTGTGAAGGTCGAAGTGGCGGAGTGATACGCTGTGATAGGATACCAGATCTTCTGCAACCTAGCACCAACTTGTAAGGAAACAATGCTGTTAAAATGGTGTTTTATGTGCCTATGTGTGAATTCCAAATACAAGAACAGATACTAAAGCAATGCAGACAGTGCGTGCAAGTAAGTGTGAATCTTAGTGAATTCCCTGCTCAGTGAGGAGTAATGTTTTGTCTTCCTCCATCCTCTTCCACTCCACCCCTATGCTTTTAGGATTTTAGCCAATGAGCTTAAAGCTCTTTTAGGAACTCAGGCTTGTCATGAAGCAAAAACATCACACATCAGTCGCCTTTGATGATTTAGAAACCGTAAGAGCTTCCTGAAAAGCAAGAGGCCATCGGTAGGAGAGAGGAACATGATACAACGTTACCAGTGACATGAACTATAATATATTATATTATATTATAATTTAGGTCTATACAGATCATCGAAATTTGTCAGATATGTATCGTATTGTTTAATACACATCCTTAAAGGCAACTCTGAAAATGGTAATTAAAAATGCAAAAGAAGCAATATTGATAAGACTTACTAAATCTGCGTGTTTTGATATTACTAGCTACATTCAGAAGAAACCTGAAGACCAATTTTTATCAGCATTGCATTTATAAAATTTCGTATTCTTTCACATAAAGTGAAAACATGACACTGTTTATAGTTGTAGCTGTGGATATTAAAATCATAATTTTTGACTTGGACCCATTGCAATTTGTGTTCATTATTCCTGATTTGCAGATCAGGCATAATCTATATAGACATAAATCTACAGCGAGTCCAAAGGTTTCTGGTCATTTAACGCTCAGAAAAGCTCATCAAAAGCTTTTCCAAGACGGTTCAGAAAGCATGAAAGTTTTCTCTCTTTTTTTGTAATCTATAGCGTATGAAAATATAAAACATGAACTCTCTTCAACGTACAAGTGTCCTTTATTTAGTCATTTCTCCGAAATCCATGTGCAACATCAGAGCTCCTGTGGTGTACAAACTTTCAAGTTCAAAAAGAATGCCAGCGCTTTTCATGTGTCTGAACACAACATCTGAAGCACAAAACCCGATCGCCTCGAGAAGACCTGGAGAGGAGCCGTCACCTTACCACAATCAAAATGGCGAGTCAAATGGATTTGTTGATTAGGCATTTGAAAGTGGCACAGATGAGGGAGATAGATAATTGCAAGGAAGATCAAAGCCAGCGTGGTGAGCCCAGAGACGTTAAGCCCCATGCTGGATTTATCTTTGAGATGCCAGAGCAGAACACCCCTCTAAAGGCTGTGCATATTTTTAGCAGGAAAGCACTTCCTCTGAACCGCTGCTGACTGCTAGGGCTCAGAGACGTCTTCTGAAGCTATTTGATGCAAAGATATGACTGAAATTATCAATATTTTTGTTTTTAGCTAGTAAAAAAGATCACCATGCTGCTGTTTTCTCAATTGATGCAGCTTAGTTTACACGAACGTAGACATTTAAATTGAAGCTGTTGATTTATTGTGGTGAAGCAATAAACGGGAATAAAGCTTTACTTGGTGTCTGTACGAATATAATGAGAGCTGTTTCAAATGGGGATTCGTTTCAGGATAGCACCACTGGTAAATTATTAAAAAAAAAAAAAAAAAAAAAGAAAAGAAAAAAACTGTCTAAAATGGTTTTAATATAACCTCAAAACAAATGTCACTGATCAGACCAAAAAAAAGATTATTAGATTATTAGAGTACACACTGCAAAAAATGCTTTTCTAGCCTAGATTTTTCATCCTTGTTTCTAGCCAAAATATCAAAAAATTCTTAAATCAAGAAGGAAAAATATTGTCTTGTTTTCAGAAAAAGCCAGTCAAAATTAAGTGAGTTTTTACTTGAAACAAGCAAAATAATCTGCCAACGGTGTAAGCAAAATAATCTTATTTTCTGTTTAAAATAAGATTACATTGCTTATCCCATTGGCAGATTATTTTGCTTATTTTGCTATAAACTGAAAGGTTTTTCTATGCTTGAAAGGCATTTTTGTGTGTGTTTAATTTTTACATTTAATTCATTTATGCAGTTTTTTTTTTGGCACTAAATGGGAACTATACGAGCAATTTCAAAGAAATGTAATTTTTTAAGTGTAGAACGTTTTTTCCACATTACAAATGTTGAAATTATGTACATTTATTTCATGTTATTATTCTATTGGCTCGTATTTATTAAATATTCCACTATACAACTGTGCAAAATATGAAAATAAAAAAAAATATATAACCTAAAACATATTCAAACTTTTTTTTCAGTTCAGTTTTGAACGTTGTTTGCTAGCTGATCAGTTTAACTGTTTTGGGAGCAAATGCAGTGTTTTAAATTGATAACTTCCTCTCTTTTGCAAAGCACCAGCCGTGAACTTAAAAGACACATGGATTGCATAGAGGTAAATCAGCTATAGTGTTATGGCAATATGGATAAATGTTTAGATAACGCTGATCCTGTAATTGCAGCGCTGAAATAAATGATGTAGGATTTAGTCACTTTGTAAATACTTATGTGTGATTGCGGAATATTGAAAGCTCTCGAGATAAATCAACAGATGAATGCAAATGATGCGGATCCTTGCTTTCTCTCTCTCCTGGCCCGCTTTTTTTGCATTTTCTCGCTCCTTTCTCTTTCGGGACTCCAAAAAAGATACGTGCACACTTAATGTCCTCCCGGTGAGCTTCTGAAGTTAAAAAAAATTGTAAAGTTGTTAATGCAAACCAGGTGAAATAAGAAAATGAGAATGTTTTAGCGTTTCTACTAATATACTCATTTTTAGGTGAGCTACTCCTTTAAAATATTTAAAGTATGTCTAATTTATATAAGTCTAAAATGTAGCATGCAACCAGGTGCAAAAAGGTTTGTTTTTATTTATTAATTCATTCGTGCATTCATTCATTTTTTACCTGCGTTTTAGACCCTGGGATTAAATTTCTAACAATTTCTAGTCTGATGCTCATAAGTGTCTCTGTGTTGTGCATATTCATCAAAAACTTAATCAGTGATCGGGATCCTTTTGAAACTACACAGGGAGCACAACCTGCACAAAGTATCTCTTGTAATTGCATTGTATTTTAATGAATGATGTTATGGAAACAAATGTATAATTAACGGGTTATCACATGGTTAAACTCTCACCTAGTGATTAATATGTAATTACAAAGAACTTAACACACTGTGATTTGGTCTCAGGAAACAGAATAGCTGATTCAGCGCTCTTGTTTTCCTGTTGAATTCGGAGATGGGAGCACATTAAGGAGCTGGAACAAAATATTGCATTTTCCACCAGAATCCTCTGAAGTAAAGATAACTGCTCATCTCCCGGGCACTGACTTAAAATAGTTCTCTCTAAATTGTTCAATTTATTTACGTGATTTTAAATGGTTCGTGTTTTGTATGATGGTATGGGAGTCCGAAATATTTTCTCATTTTTCCTGTTTTTCTTTACACGTAAGAAGATAAAAAGCTCCGGTGCATAGTTATGACGTTTAAAAAAATTATGAGACAGCAATATAATTCTGAGATAAAAAGTCATAACTGTTTAAATGAAAGGGCTTAATAATGAAGTAAAAAGCATGTAATGGACATCAAAGGGCATGATTATTGCATAAAAATGTAAAAAAAAAGTTCATTATTTTTATCTCATAATTTCTGGGGGGTTTTATGCGTGTTTTATGATTTAGTATGTCCGTTTTAAAGTGGAGTCAAAATGTGATTTTTTTTTTTTTGTTTAGTAGTTTTATGTGATTTATCAAAACACATTTTTTTTCCTATTTGTGAAAAAAGAAACACACAAAGAAATAGTAAATGATGGTAGTTTAGAAGAAATTGAAATTTATAATAAAAAAAATGTGTCAGTACAGCTCACCTGCTGTGCTTGTTGCTTTGACCTGAATAAACACAGACTAACAAAAGAATAAAAAAAAGATAAAAGTATCTGTACTCTTGTACGTTGTTAAAACTTTGCTTTAACGTGCAAACCAGAAAACCTAAATAATCAATACATTATTATTATTATTATTATTTGATCATACTTATTATTTAAACAATGTTACAGTGTGTAAAATCATGGCATAGCCCTAGACAATATACATTTTTCCAGTATATTCCCAACTAAATTCCAACAGTTTTATGATCCACAAATAAAACAAAAAGGCAGAGTCTTGCAGACATGCAATTCTTTCCCCCTTACAATGATGTGACTTTAGTCGTGTCTTAAAGACAGATAACAGAAAATGAAAACACCAAGAAAAATCTTTACTAATGAAACCAAAAAAAGGCAAAATCATACAGACTTTACAGACTAAACACTAGCATTGGACCGAGTCAACTCAGAGATAAATCTAGTTTGAAAAATAAAATATGACATGAACTTTTTTTGCCATAAAGACTGTCAGGTTTTCCATTTGTCAAGGCAGAAATCCCAGACTTGAAACCTTAAGCTGCTGTCTTTGCTGAATACATCCACACATTGGAAGAAAAACTCTCAGTTGAATTTCAAATTGGCTCTCAACTGCTGGAGCAATTTAATCCGTACTGCATTATTTCAGTTTATCCCATCAGACAAAAATGTACGCTGATGATAAAGCGCTCCGTATTTATACCTCCCTTTTGTAAACCGAGACAAAATAGCAGCTCGTGTCATTTACAGGCGCGCTCCTCGAACTGCTCAGCCGACAGCGGGCCAGACCCCACGACCATTTCCCTCATCCTCCATGAGAGGCTTTATCAGGCTCATGTCATGGGGGATTTTTCCCACTAATAACTATAGTTATAGCAAACCGCTGAGATGTGTACTTAGTACACACTTTCTCTTTCTAGAATCCCGGCGCTTTCAATTCCAGACCTTTCGCTCTGCGCCGCACTGCATGGTGTATTTTTCTGTCAAAAGCGTCAGGATGGATTAGCAGGAAGACAACTGCTGAAATTAGAGTCACTGTCCCACTGCAGAATCGGGCGGCCTGTCATCATTCCCCTAATGAGCTCGTGTCTTTCTGGAAGCCGGCATTATCTGTTAAAGCCACACTCTGCTCCACTTACCAGAATTCAGATAATTTCACTTTTCATAAACAAAAAAGCACTCGTGTGGGGAGAGGGATGACAGCTCTGAGAGAGCCGTGGGACGCCCACACTGATTCAGCGAAATGATTGGTACGATGTGTCATGCCACCTGCTGTGAGCCGTACACGTCCCGACATCTCTGCCGTTCATTTGGGCCTGAATTAGCATGCTGGGTGTTCAGGATGGGAGTGAGTGTGCTGGTCAATAGGCGTGAGTCACAGCTGTTCCGGGGCCGCTGGGACAGAGGTTTGCGTGGCCTTGCCTGTGGTCATTATCCTAGCTCGGGTCACTGAGTCAAAACCCTGCAGGTTGGGAGAACAACACAAAAAGACATCTCAGATTTGAACTTCTGTGCGATGTTTTCGAATGTGAACAAGCTCACTGTAAACGCTATGTAGCTTATTCTGTGTATAAAGTTTATGTTTTGGATGGCTGGTTATACTCACATACACGGTGCATGTTTTAGCTAATTAACTCGCTGACCAGAATACAGCCTGAATATAGCCTGCTATAATAAAAAGTCTTTCTTTCTGTTTTTCTGCTTCTAATAACTCGTTTCCTGTAGGGATTGATTTTAAATAGTTCTTTGTCTCAATGTAGACTTAGAAAACTATGGATCATGCATTGGTAAATCGTTAAGTAATCTTCGCAATTATGACATGCACAGTCATAACTATGAGTTCAAATTGAATCTATACTGAGATAAAAAAAAGAAGAAAGAAACTTTGAGCAACTTGAGGGCGAGTAAATAATGACAGAATGTTCATTATGGGTTAACTATGCCTTTACAGCTGCTGCGTGATTTTTCTAACACCATGTCTACACCGAACATGAGTGGCGTGATGAAATACAATAGAACTTATTACAATTACACTGGATACATCCTCGACAGTGCACTGCTGCTTCTTTTTGTTTATGACGTAGGCTACCGACGTAAAGTTTTGCTAGCCTTGCATTGTCGCGTCGGGGTTTAGCAAGTTCAGACATGGTGTAATACAATTTCCATTTTGGAAAGTTATGGAAACAATAGCATTTGTTTTTTCTTTGGCTAGTTTGCAAATGGAAACTCAAACATTATATTTGATTTATTTTCCATTGACTACTATAGAAGTTTATCCAGCTATGATGCCTTCTTCTTTAAAAACAAACAAAAAAATGTAAATGCAACGTAAATGTCCATTGGAGAACACTATAGCACCAACACTGTAGGCGTATGTGCAAAAAGTCCATTATCTTAATAATCTTTCAACTCACCATGTTTGAGAAAAAATTACAATTAGAAATGTTGGCCATGAATTGTTTTTATCAGTAATGGCATTGATTGTGTCTGGGTTGTAGAGTTTATCAGCTTTGCTGGTCCAGGGACATGTCCTTTTTGGCTAAATCATGTATATTTCCATCGTCCCCATTTCTCTGGTTCCTCCTGGTAGCTTTTCTACCACTGAGGTAATCTGAAGGAAACAGATCTTGTTCCATTAGTAGTAGACAATTTCGTGCTATAGGAAAGACTTAGTTAGATTGAGGTTTCCTAATTTCACATCAAGTCAAAACAACTGGAAGAACTGTCTGAGAAGCTCTTGATGAGGCCGTCTCTATGCTAGAGTGAATTAGCACTTAACCACATGATCAGGATCTTTCCTCTTTTCATACTATTGTTTTCCTTTGTTTACTTCAAAAACATCTGCCGAAGTCTGGAAGACGTTTTAAAGTTAAAGAGGTTCAGATGTCTAGCACCCCTCAACCTACACCATCACCCGCAACATATTAATTAAAAACAGTGCGCTTACTCTTTTGTGTGCCCGAGTGTGTGTGTTTCTGTGTGTGAGTGTTTGATATTAAATATAGGGAGACATCAATGACTGGAAAACTCGCGTCAGGTTTTCTCAGCTTGTCTCCAGACCCCTTATGAGACACAGATCCCACCCCGTCTCGAGCTCTCTCTTTGCAATAATGAAAAATTGACCTGCTAAGAGCATCTAACCACAACGCTCTCCCCAGAGGTCCCTCTCCATTACAGTCAATTTATGTATCTCACAATAGCAGTAGCAGACCAGTGTAATCTTTCTAAAGACAGTAATGAAGATCCATTAGCTGCTAGTAGGAATGTTCTGAGGAGAAAGAGAAGAAGATGCGTATGGAGCATTAATACACTGCATTCCTTCTGCCGTTTCATTCTGCTTGTCCTTATTCTCTCTCGGGTCACCTAACTTATTGAAATGATAATGTTGAGAAGTGCAAAGGAGACACAATGAGGACCAGCTGTAGTTAATGCAAAACATTAGACGTGATGTGTGGGTTTGCCACATTCCATTTAAAGTCACATTTGTATATTTGCATCTTCTGTAATTTAGATCTCACAAGCACTGTGTTTTAAGAACCATTTATTTATTGTTACGATAACACTGTAAGAAAAATGTGTAATATGCACAGTAAAAAACGGCAGCTGTGGTTGCTGGAATTCTACCATAAGAAAAATATGGTAGCAGCATATTAGGGTTTGCCATAAATTTATAACCTCATAAAATGTTAATATACCAACCTATTGCACTGATAACCATCAAATGCAGGTGGCGGTGAGAAAGTCACATTATGAACCAAAGCCCATCACGAGCAGCTTTTAAATAGTAACATATACAGGAGGCGCAAACTGTCATTTACACAAACACTAAACACCTTCATGGTGAGACTCATGAAATTGAAATATGCAATAAACATTATCCATTAGTCCAACAGTTGTTCAGTTCACAACAAAAAAGCTTCCTCGTAACCTAATTGTGCAGAATAAACATTTTTGGGGGGAGTTTCGACAGATGGTATCACAGGAAGTGGTTTCTTGTTGGTCGTTTGATGGTCAAAGCTGATTATTTGAACTTTCGTCTACGTAGATGGTTTCAAGGTTTTCATGCTTTTCAAGTGTCCCATACACTCTTAAAAATAAAGGTTTATTATCATCTTTGATTCATTAAAGATCGTATAATATGAACTTTTCCGTTGCACAAAGGTTCTTCATAATGTAGGAATGTTCTTTAGTTCAATGTTCTTCACACTAATAATAAAAAAATTGGTTTCACTTTATTTTGATGGTCCCTTGTGAACATTCACTTGACAATAAGTAACTTTGCACCTACATGTCAACTAACGTTTGTTAGAGTATTAGTAGAGTATTGTTAGACTGGTAGTGTTAGGGTTAGAATAAGTTGACGTTCTTAAAAGTTACTTATAGTCAGTAGAATGTCTGTTGGTAGATCATCACAATAAAGAGTTAGCAGATATTAATCAGACAGCCTATTTATACTCTAATGAAGGTTAGCTGCCATTTAGGTGCAAAGTTACTCATTGTCATAAGAATGATCATAAGGAACCATCAAAATAAAGTGTTACCAAAAATTCTACTTTGGGTAATCTAAATGACTTTCTATGGCTTGCCCCTTTTGGAACCTTTATTATATGAGCCATGCTTTCTTGTTAAGACCTCAGTTCTAAGGCAATATTGCATATATTAATACACACATTAAGCCACTGCAGGTTTGTTTGTTTTACTTTTCCTAGTAAGAAGTTGAACATTTGTCTTGAATATTCCAAGATGAAGCGAGCATAGCGTAGTGCCGAGACAATAAGCATGTTAATTTTATGTTTTGAAACATGTTCATGGCATTTGACCCACATTCCTGCTCAAAACTGAGCGGAATGATTTCAAAAGGCTTGTCGTGTATAAAATTCCTATTTTTATGGCTAAATATAAATCTCTTTGAAGTTCTGTGAATCCTAATTCACCATAAACGTGCTATCTGCTTGTTTATTTCCTTTCACTTGTGTGTTATAATTTATTTTTACCATATTGCTACCGCTTCCTAGGTTTTGTCTTGAAATATATGCTGAAACCGGGTTTGGTGAAAGAATGCAGATGTCCATTGTTGCTGTATCAGATTTAATGTCACTTTTTCTGTACACGAAAACCAAATGTTTTCTCTGTGCTATCTTGCGGCACTCCCATATTTTCCTTTTTTTCGTTTAATCTTGCATCAGGCCACAGGAAACTTGGCACATCTCTCAAAGTTCCACCCATGGCTTTGTCAGACGAAAAAAAAAAAAGCCTCGCTGATGTTGAAATAAAGAAACGCCGCTTGATTTTTCAAACAAGGGGAAAACTGTGTATCTTGGCTAACATGCAGCTAAATTATAGTCATCGCCTTTGCCTCAGAAATAAAAGCTTATGTCTGTGCTTGATTTCAGCTGTTTACCCATTAAAATCTGGAGGACAAAAATGTGGGCAGGGGAACCTGGAAAAATAGTTTGATACTTGTTCTGCCAAGAACGTCTGTCTCTATTCTACTCAATCCGAGGCAAAAAAAATGTCTGCAGTAAAACAAGGTTGTGGAACACTTTACTCATCCATCCATTCCATCAGACATGTGCACTGGCCAAAAATACTGAAGCGATGACACTGTAAGAATGCATAGACGTGTTGCACTAAAATGTAATTAGCTGAAAATTCTGTGACCAGAGGGTAGTTAATGGAGGAAGAGGGCTATACACGTACCCCATTTTCTCTCCCCCTGGGATTCTGTGTGCTCTGCTTTTAGCAGAAAGACATCTTGCCTGTCTCGCTCCTCCATTTGCCCCAGGAGTGCACTTAATGTGTCTGTTTGTGACTGCGACTCAACCCTGATTCCTTCATGGTTCAGTGTCACCGCCTTTATTCTGAAAGTGCAGGGTTAATCCACCAAAAGGACTTTTATTTTCCTCTGACCTAAATGTGATTTTCATGTAAACAGTGGCTTGTTTTGTCAGAGTCTGATACTTCTGTATACCTTATAAACAAATCTTTGTTATGAAACCTGCAGCCTACCTAGATGGTTTTGAGCCATCACCAATGCATTTCTGAGAAAAAGATGTTTATTATATATATATATATATATATATATATATATATATATATATATATATATATATATATATATATATATATATATAGTATAGAGCGAGTATATGATATGTAAGGGTGATATAAAAGGTCACAGTAACCACTAAATTAACTCATTAAATTTACAGCCCTAATAAAATGTGTATTATTTCATGTTCTTATGAGGTTAGTATAATTTATTAGGTTTAAAATTGTATAATTGCACTGAATCAACATCTTAAATTGACAACCCTAATAAAAAACTAAACTGAACTAAAAGAAGAAAACAATTAAATAAATAAATACATTGTCAGCTGATGTTTTATTTTTTCTATTTATTTAAAAATAGGAATTTTCAAAATAATGAATATTTCAATAACTTAACATCCTAAATGGATGGCCATCGTAAAAATGTAAAAATAATAGAATACAAATAAATAAATAAAATGGATGTATTATTTCATGATTTAATGAGGTCAGTGGGCTTTTGGGTAATAAACTGATAATAACTAAAAATAAACATTTAAATGTACTTTCATTCTTGTGCAAGGTCAAAATTTATATATATATATATATATATATATATATATATATATATATATATATATATATATATATATATATATATATTTTTTTTTTTTTTTTTTTTTTTTTTTTTTTTTGGTCCTGCTGCTTCTGTAATGATTGCCAGTCAATCAATCAGCCCACACACATTACACTGTTTATAGAGTGTAAAAATCATCCACGTATGAATTGTTTACAAATGTTTGTGACATGAAACATGGCCTGTCTCATAGAGTTTATATTAGCAGAGAAGGGAATTGAAGCTGGCCTAGACTAGACATGTTCAATATTGCTATTTCTTAACCTCTGTATAAAGCCAGGTGATCCTTGAATCTGCGCACTGGGTTTTTGTACTTTCCCAAGAGTGAAAAATAGAGAGGTTATGTTTTTACCCAAGGCAACAATAATGCTGAGATATCATGTAGAGTTTGAGAAAAAAATATGGCTTTAATTATTTTCCATTAACCCTGGTTTATTTCGCCGCTAATTGAATGCAGATTCAGAAATAGAACATGCTGTAGGCTAAACTAAAGCCTGACTATATCTCCTCGACTCAAAGAATTCAATGCGTCTCACTGCGATGTCTCCACCAACATTTAGACAAGGCCAAATAATAATGTAACCAAAAACGAGCACTTACTTCTGTTTTTTCATGTCTTGCATCAGTGAAAACCAAATGTGTGCCAATTATTTCACGATGTAAAAGAAAGATACAATTACAAAAATTAACCATGCATTTACTGTAGTAACCATGTTTTTTGGCTGATTTCTACTTGTAACCACAGTTTTACTACAAATACCATGGTTAAACTATGGTTAGTGTTGCAAATCCATGGTTTAACTTAAGTAATAGGTAGTACTACATCAAGAGTTCATCTATCAGTCACGAGCTTGTTAGCATCACTTCCTAATTATTAACATTGTGAATTGTCGTTTTTATTATTATTCTGTTTAAGTTTGAAATACGCAGAGAACATCCATCCTTTGTTAAGAGCAGTAGTCACAATTTTGGGAGATTTAAAAGATTTCACAAAGAACCCAGTTGCTCACTTTTAAGACATTACTGTCAGGGTGTGTGGTTTAGAGTAAGGAGCGCTCGACAAGTAAAATAAACTTAAACAGATTTAATCTTCTTAAACGGGCAAAATAATAATATACAGGCAGGCAGGCAGAACATAAACCACACGTAAGGACCTCGACGATCGGACAAACTGAATACAAACACACAGGACTTAAATAAACAAGGAAATAGACTAAATTAACAAGACACAGGTGAAGACAATGACGCAGTTAACAGGAAGGGAAGTTAGGGCACACAGAGCACATGACACAAGACAAAAACGACAACTAAAGAGTGAAAAGACGTGACAATTACAGTAAATTAATTAATTGGTTATTCTTTATTAACAGGTCATAGTTCACAAGTAGTACCCAGTGAGGATGTTTTAATTTAAGAATGATCAAATATCTAATAAGGAACTACCTTTGTCCTAAATTTGCTACTGCTTAGTTCTATACTAGTTAATAGTATTAAGTCAAGTGTTAATGTAGTAATACCTATTACTTCCTGCATAGTCATTTGTTAACAGCAGATCATTATTTTAAGTTTTTTTAATGTTGTTGTTTTATTTGCAGCATTTATATTAGTGCTGTCAAACGTTAATTACTTCCAAAATAAAAGTTTCTATAATGTGTGTGCTGTACCGCTTATATTTATTATGTATGTATAAAGGCAAACACATACAGCATATGTTATTTACATGTATATATTTATATTCATATCATTTTATTAATTTATATATTTAATACATAAATATATAAATTTCTCAAATATATCCATTCACTTAATAAATGATAATTATACACAACACACACTAAGTTATGTAATTTACACAGTGCCTTCTAAACAAGGAGACACATTTAATTCATTGTATTCAAAATGTCGAACTGTAGCAGCACCGACTGTCAGGAGGAAGTCTCATCTAAAGAGTATGTACCACGTCCGGCTCCCAGAGTGCTTTCTTCAAGTTGATTTATGTCACCCTGAGAGGAACTGGGCATCACTTATCTTGAGAGTGTGAAGGAGATGAGAATGTGAAGATAGACAGAACCCTGCTGAGCTGTGAGACAGGAGCATCAAATATATACTGACGGTCTTTCACATGTCTTCAGTGTCTCCAAACTTTATCCGCACCGTCACTGCAAAGCCATAGACAAAAGCAATGCATTCAGCTCAGAAACGAAAACAAGCAAGCCAAAGCAAACACAGATGAAAAATCTACACCCATGACATTATCCAGAACTGAACCGGACCTCAAACTATCCCTGGTATATTGTCAGTCCGTCTCTTGATTTCTCCTCTGCAACAATACGCATGAAGGAACATTGTGTGACCTCAAAAGTAGGGATGATTCTGTTTCATCTGCAGGCTGTGTATGAATTATAGATGGAGCCTCATCTGCTCCAGAGGAAAGATCCAAAGCAGGATAAAAATACCCTACTTGTCTCATGTTGCGTGCAGGAAAAAACAAAAGGGAAGGCGTGTGCCGCCGTGTGTCAGACCTTTCAGTCTGAATAATTGACTATACGCAAAGCTTGGCAGATTGGGCCTCTTTGTGTGTATTTATTTGCTGGCTTTTCAGGGGGAAGAGGGTGGAGATGAACTCATGGATGTGTCCAATCCTGAAGTACGTTGCATAATCAGAATAGTATATTTGAGTAATAACATCTTAGACCATAGTATGTCGTTTTCAAATAACAAAAGTTACTTCTCTCTGTCTAATGTTGGTAGAGAATGGAGCATGTTTAAGGTTTCCAAAACACTAGGAGCTGTTGTAGTATGTGTGAGCATTATGCTAGACTAGTGTGTGTGTGTGTGTTATGCTTATCGGTTATGTACAGATTGCAAGTTTTATTCTTCTTAATATTGTTTTTTGCTTCAGAAACTTCAAAATGCTGCTGATGAACCAGAATAAATCTCAATTGTATTTGTGGAGAAGAAAATGTCGTAGAACTCACAGGTTCAAATTGTGTCTGCTGACAGTGAAAAAGAAAATGCTCAAAAGCGCTCTTAAGATATTCATTTACATAAAAAGCATTGTTGTAATGTAAAAAAGCAACAAAAAAAAATTTTATATATCAAAAGTACAGTAATATTAAATAGTATATACTATATATATATATATATATATATATATATATATATATATATATATATATATATATATATATATATATATATATATATGCATGTATACACAGCAAAATTATATACACTGTTCTGTCTATTCTTCTTTAATTTGGTAAAAAGAAAAAAAAATATCAATACTTTTTCAAAAAGAAAAGGCTTCCTTTCTTCCCATATCTATAAGGTCAATAACTAACAGAAATAGCATAAAGGTAAAGCTCTCAGAACTAAAATATAAACGCAACGCGAACCCTAACCCTAACAATGCAAAACATAAAAACATCTGTATTGTTATTTTAACCGCAAAGCGACTTGTTGTAAACATTTGCGCAACGAAAACTCTTACAAAGAGGCACAGTTTGAGGATTATGCAAATTATAACACTCATACAGAGTTTACACCTATCCAAACGCTCTATATAGTTTATCCTATTCATATACAGTTTTGCCGTAGCATTCACAGCTGAAATGTAGTTCATAGCTGTCTCGTTGTCTTTCCGCAAGCTCTCTTTCACACACACACACATACGCACGCTCGTGAAAAGTTACAGCCTTGGAAGGAAAGTAGTCAGAGGATGGTTTTTAATTGAGGAGCCACAAGGGAGCTCACACACTCTCAGATCCTGTTTAACTAGGTCAGCACAGAAATGCCATCTGTGGAGATTTCAGTTTGCATATAGACGAGTCGTGTCCCATCGCAGTTCTGCTGTCACGGAGTAAAGAAGTACTTTACGTAACTGCGCAGGCTATGACCTGTTAAGCAGAAAATGTTTGTGGTCCGGTGAATTCACGCTGCAGAATTCATATTATGTATTCATATTGCTGTCTGAGGTTTCCTCTGCATTTGGAGCATGCCGTGCCGTCGTCACGACGTCTTCGTAAATCCCCGCCGGAGCTGTTGCAGCAGTCAATGTTTATCTGGGCTTATTTTTGTGGCCTCCAAACCTAAGTATGCAAACAGCAAGTAGTCTGAATCCTTCAGCCATGAAATTACCAGCCTTCCTCATGTAGCTTACTCAGCAGCTAACAGAAAATGGTCACTGTAATATAAATGCTTCATTTTAAAGCCAGGCTGGCGCGGTCACTGTTGCGGTAGATATTGTGTGAGCTGCCGGCGAGGCTTAATGAAAAATGAATGACAGTATGATCGAATAACATGGCCTCAAACTGTATCATTATTAATATAGAGCAAGATGCAGTGGAACTTTCTAAGCAGCTTTGCCCCAAAAGCAATACAATGCAGAAACAATCATAATTTAGGGACTGAATCGCTTTCAGATCATAAGTTTGAATTTAAACTCAATTTTGTCAAGCTTCAATGAATGCTGAAATGCAATTTGAAATGGATTGACAGGAAGGGGAATTTACGGAATTGCTGAAATTCAAAGAAATGTTTAAGGGGTCATATGGTGTTGCTAAAAAGAACATCATTTGGTGTATTTGGTGTAACGCAATGTGTTTATGGGGTTTAAGGTTTAGATTATTTTCCACATACTGTACATTATTCTTACTCCGCTATACCCCAACTTTCTGAAACGCATCGTTCTGAGAAACGAGGTGAGCTCAAATTGGCCACGTGTTGTGATTGGCTAAATATCCCAAGCATGTAAGAGAAACGTTGACCACCGATTCATTAATCTTAAATGTAAGTCACTTGATAATAATTTCTTTTTATTTGAACATTATCACATTTGCATTTGTGGCGATGGTATGAATATTAGCAAGTCTGTGTAAAATTCTACGTATCACATTCAAATTTAAATTCGCTTCCTTCGTTTTGCCTCAATTCAAATTCAAGAATTTAATTGTAATTTAAATGGCTTTCTCCAGCTTTGTTCCATTCTATTTTGAATCATGCACCTCTATAATGTAAGGCTTTTCAGAGGTCTATCAGTATGCACAGTATACCATATGCTAGAAGGACACACACTGACCCACACAAGAGTTAGCCTCACCTCATTATGGCCAGAGCTGGCAGCTTGCCAGCAGAGTGCTCCTTTTCAATCTTCATCCTCCATCTCCTCCGTGATGGACAAGAAGGGCTGCTGACCCCCCTGCCCTGCTCCTGAGATGATGGGAGCAGGGAGAATGACAAGGGTTCCCCTCCCCCTCCAAAACTTCTCCGGCAATGCCCCACTTCTGCATAATCGCAAGAATCCTTTTGATAGATTTTGTTTGTGTAGCCACGCTTGGTGCTTTGGACAGGGATCCATGAAATCTGATCCACGAGTCAACGACATCCCCGTCCCACCGAAAGTCCCCTCCGGGTTGCCCTGTTTAAACATGCAAAACAGGCTTCTTCCTGCCAAATGGCCTGTCACACAAATTTCTGCCTGTGTTTGTATTTTCATACCATTACTTCTGGAAGTATGCACCATTTGCTTGTTTAAGATGCCGGTTCCCTCAGGGTGGGAAGTAGCAGTCCTCAAACAGGACCAACCAGTGAAAATGTTTTATAATGAGTAGAATGTGTATTTTACTATTTTTTTAATTGGAATGGATTTGAAAGCAACCATCGCATTTCTGTTCGTGATGCATATTGCATGAATACGGGCAATTATCCAATAGTTAAACAATATAGTCATTTCCTATACTCTCCAATTTGTATGCAGCATTTTCGCATAATGAAATGTATAAAGCGAAGACACATGTGGGTGTAATGAAGGAGCCGGGCAAAGGGCCTCTAGATGAGAGGACTCTAACTATTGATTGGCTACCGCCATTCAATAGTTTGTTTCTTTACTGTGCATTATTTATAATGACTTCATATATCATTAGTATGAAAATCATTCAGCAGTTTGGAATGAACACATTGCTTGTATAATGTTTCAAGTTAAAAGAAACAATAGCAATACATCCAATTCATTAAAATCGGCTAATGCAGAACCTTTTTATTTACAATGTATTTATCAAAGTTAATATTATTGTTGACATGCAATAACATGAAAAAACATTTCCGGTTATACATTTACTATCAATCATAAATTGGCATTAATGCATTAGTTGCAGTGTTGGGGGTAATGCACTACAAGTAACATGAGTTATGTGAGGGCTTTTACATTACTAAAAAAAACCTTATTTTTATTGTTTTTTATATTAAAAACAAACAAGAACCCTGCCCAGATAGTTGAAGTAGCGTAATTTGTTTTGAGGGAGTATCACAATGGTGTTAACCCATAACTTTCCCCAACACATTATGTACAGCATAAATTAACAATAAACAATGTTTATATGTTAGCATTAACCTAAATTAATGTTAACAGCGTTTTTAATGTTTTTGAGAGAAGTCTCTTATCAAGCATGACTTTGGTCAAGCATGACTTTGGCAATAAAAAGGACATCATTACAATTTAAAATAACAGTTTCTATTTTAAAGATCATGTTCCATGACGATATTTTGTAAATTTGCTACTGTAAATTTATCAAAATAAAATTTTTGATTAGTAATATTATCACTAAGAACTTCATTTGGACAACTTTAAAGGTGATTTTCTCTGTATTTATATTTTTGCACCCACGGACTAATGAAAGAGACCTTTATTTCCTTTTTTATTTATAAATGCATGCAATGCCTTTTTTCATTTCAGAGCCATTTCACCTCCTTTTTAATGGCCAGCATCACACCGCCTTGTCCAGATCAGCCTGACCTGGTATGACGGACTTTGAGGTGAGCTTTGAAGAGCAATTAGCAATTAGATCAAAGAAGGCAGGAGAGCGTCGCAGCACCTCACACACACAAAAAAAGAAATAAAAGGTCTGGTTTTCACAGGATTAAATATAGCCTTAAACAGGTGTTCCTGAGACTGGGGCCTCTTGATGCATTGGTGTCCCTGGCTCTGGCAGGGTTGAGAGGATAAGACTCCCCTGCTAGCTGCTCGAGTGAGAAAACAACCCCAAAAGACTGGAATGTTGAGCCCCACTGTGCCTAATTGATTGGAATTCTGTTGACCATGTGTGTCTACGCTGGGCCGGCTGAAATAAGCCGTGTTAAATCACATTCCAGGGGCTGTGTCAGCCCTCGGCTTTGTACAGGCAATAGCATCTGGAACCGAGCATTCCCAATGCTCCAGAAGAGACTCCGCTTTAAAGATTCAGCTGGTATAAAGGTGGATTGGCTCAGCTGAACTGGTGATGTCAAAGAACACAGGAGACTACAGGTGAACTATTCATGTCGCCAGGGTAAATAGGCTGCTCATATTGGAAGGATTTCAATGTGTTTTTGTTTGAAAAGTGCAGCTGCAGTTTTTTCAGAGAAAAGATTTGCTATTCTCAGGAGCCACAGACTCAACCTTTTCCTCTTTATTTTCAGTTGTATAATATATAAACAAGTCAGTGGTAAAATAGTATAAAAAATATACCTCAACGTGGTCTCGTAAAAAACACACCTCTTTGTGCAATATCGTTTTTACGTGCCGTACTGCATGTTTCGCAGCAGTTTCAAAGAGAACTGTCCACTGAGTAACGCTAAAACACAGCGATATATAAACAACATATATTACGCGATATATTACGTTGTTTCAGGTACATATTGTGATGGCTTAGAATTGAAATATCTGGGTGGCTGTCGCTAAAAACTTATGCTCTATTGTGTCGAAAATATGCCCTACAACAAATCTAAACCTACCCGACAGTCAATCATTTGAACTGTTTTGTCGAACTGTACTTACATGGGATCTGAACCAGAGCTCCTCACCCCTCAAGAATACCTTTGTACTCCATGAGCTACCGAACAAACCTACCGCCTCTGAAAACCCATAGATATGAAGCTGGAACGTTCAAAAGCATCCGTTTTTTAAATATCCCAGCATATTAATATTGTTTTGAAGTCATAACATGCTGTTTTTCAAAATAATTGTGCGTAAATTACACTTCGTTAATCGAGACTCTGTACATTAGTGTATTAAATGGTGTTTTACTGCCTCCAGTGTGCATCTCGTTTGGAAACTGCAGTGATATGTACTTATTGGTACACATTTCGTGTCTCACTAAAAAGTGCACCCAAGTAAATTTATACCATGAGCCCAGATAAATAGATAGATAGACACATAGATGTGTGTACCGTAAACACAGTGCACAAAGAAAACAGCTGTGTTCACAAAACCAGATTGTGAATTCAGGCCGACTTCCACAAAACGTGCTTCACAAAGACTCCTCTGCTCATGCACATAGTAGATGTGTTGTAGTATGTTACAGCAGTGGGCACAAATGGCCTTCTGTAGGGCTCCCTGTTGCACCTTGGTTAGATCAGCCTACTGCTAAATATGCTTTCCATTCCAACAAACGTCATGGAGGGGGTGGGAGCTGTTCCTGATAGTCAGTAAGTCTGTTGTAATTAAATACTGCACATCCAAATGTGATGTAAGGAATACAGTCTACTACCAGTATGGATGGAAAGTGTTTGAAAAACCACTTGAAGTGAGCAGGGCATTAGTGTTCCATGTGTGCACATATGCGTCACAGCAGTACTTTATTTTATATGAAAGCTAACAATCACATTGATGCAGCAATCTCTTGTGTAAAATATAGCTTTTTTAAATAAAAATCGCTTTGTGTGGTTTCTTCCACAACAGAATAAAATAAACAACAGGTAACCTTGAAACAACTTTGTAAATAACGAATCGGCTAGCTCACATTATGAGATAAAAAGTCACAATTGGCCGATCAATTGACAGGTGATCTGACCAATCATAACGCTGAATCTGCCCGACAAACAAATCAGGCAGGAGAGCAGATTCATTTCGATGGACTTAAACTTAAAAAGTTTAGGTTGAATTAAAATATGTTTATTCGTGTTTATTTTGTGCTTTAATTAAATATGAAAAGATTCTCATGTGCCGCTTGAACTATAGCGATCACATTAAAGAACCACAAAATGCTCTTCAGAAATTGCAAAATACAAAACTGAGATCTTGTTTCATACAAGAAGTGAGCTGGCTTGTCTGTTGGCGTGTTGTCAGTTTCCTTATTGCTCTGTGATGTATTTTTCACTGCGTGAGAACATAGTGTGTAGTGTGAGAGAGACATGGCTTGTCAGACATAGCAACAGTAACTAAGGAAGGCAGGATTTTGCAAAGGATCAGTTGTGATACAAGCTACCTATGAAACGTTTTTTTAATTACATTTTAAGAGGTCTCTTATGCTCGCCAAAGCTGTATTTATTTAATGAAAAAAAAAACATTAAAAACAGAAATATAAAAAATATTGTTTAATTTAAAAGAACTGTTCTCTGCTTTCATATATCTCAAAATATAACTTATTTCTGCAATGGCAAATTTCCCGCATTTCATTCTTAAGTGTCGCATGGTCCTCAGAAATCCTTTTATTTTTGCAGATTTTTCTTAACATTATTAATAGCGAAAATAGTTGTGGTGCCTAATATTGTTGTCAGTATAGAAAGCTGAAAGGAACAAGATTTGTATTATCAACGTTGAAAAAAATCGTTTTGTAACATTATACATGTATCTATTGTCACTTTTAGACAGTTTCATTTGTCTTTGCTGAATAAGACCGTGAAAGTATATGAATACGTTACAAATATTTCCTGCTGGGTTTTCATCCCAGCAGCTTCTCAAATGCATTACCTCAGGTTTCAAGATGCATCACAAGAACCTACCGCCCAGGATCACATAATCATGAACATTTTTTCCGCATGACCTAATTTGTATTACCCTCCAAACAGCACCCCCTTCCCGTGGTGCTTTTTCAGAATCAAAACTCCTCGTAATCGGTCACCTATTCTGCCGTTCACTTTGCATAGAATACCCAACAAACACGGCCGCCAACGTGCTCTGCCAGTCAAAATTGAGAACTGAAACTGTTGTGTATTAAAATCGTATACTCAGTTCGATAAAAGAGTATTCGAATTAAGTAAACATTGCGTTTCATCTGAAACCCTTAGTGCTGAAGCGCAGTAGAAAACACAAACGAGAAGTCTGCTGTTTCATTAACACGTCTCACAGCAAAATAGATGTACACTCCCCTCCCCCGTCCTGTCTGCGGTCGCAGGCGGAGAACAACAAATGTGCAAAAAGTTGTCATGGCTAAATAATTCACTAATCAGAAGTCTAGCCTTTGTTCATCCCAGCAGTCTTTGCATTTAGGTAACAGCATTACATAAACAGGCTTGCCAGTTCAATTCTGTCCACGATCATAAAAGTAGGTCAGCGATAATCTTGCTGCTGTTATGACACGACATATTTCCTGTGGCCATGATAACGCTGGTTCAAGCCAAGAATATATCGCAGAAACATTGCTTATTGATGCACACGGTTGCTTTATTCGCAACGTCCCGTCGTATTTCAAAGCGATGTGATGCACTTTAGCGAAACTTCAAGGTCGGCGTGTTACAATCGCACGCATTCGTGTCCATAACTAAGCTGCATGTCACATGGGGGTTGAGAAAACCCACTGACGGTTTTATCCGCAAATTATGGACGCTATAACATAACTGATCTGGCACCCTGAGGCAATGCACCCACCACAGGATTATTGGACCAGTCAAAATGATACCACATGTAAAATGCGAAGGTCAGGAAGTAACTCCACAGACAGCTCATTGAAACAAAAGCTTCACGCTTTTCCTGTTTCTGCTCATTTTTGTTTTTTGTTTTTGTTTTTTTTTTTCAAATCCGTACCTCTTCCTTAAACAAAGGTGATCTGCTTTTAGCAGATTGCTAGTCTGAGAGCACCAGAGTAATATACAAACCAATGATGATGTCAGCTTGTTATTGACTTTCCAAGTCTGAATGACTGAGCAAAGGAGAGGGGGTGGGGTGGAATCTATTGCAGGCAATGCCCAGCCAGGCAAAAATGAGTTGACAAGCCAGTGTGGGGGATGGGTGGGATTCTGCAGAGTCTCACAGCCCCAGACACCATCTCTAACTGTAGCTGTGCTGCATTTCTCTAGTTTACAACGCTCTCACCCCGTTTTTCTGATGTAAACTCAATTAGGACGGCAGGGAGGGGCCGCCGTCGACGGGGGGATCTGATTGGGTTTTCAGTGACGGAAGTACGTTTTGAATTCAAGAATATGCCCCGTTTGAAGTCGGAGGGCGATCTTGAAGAAAGCAGGGGGGTGGAGGGGCGAAATCTGGATTTGAAAAGTGGAGAATTACGCAAGGTTTTTTCGACAGGAAATACTTTTCGATGTCTGCCAAAACCGCAGGCCTGCCTTAGACAGTATAAATAACAGGAGGGAAGGGGTGGGGAAGATTTTACATTTGTGCCCAGCCCCACCACACACACACACACACACACACACACACACACACACACAGAAATACACATACGCTTCAGTTAATGGTGCTCTGTAAAATATTACACACACCAGCCATTATGAGGAACTTATGGCTGATGGGGGTGTAATTCTTACTGTAATATTAATGTGATATATCTCGGAAATGGGACATGTGAGCGTTTGAGAGGATTTTTTCTTTTTCTTTTATGACGCTGTAGTTGTGTTACTGCCATTTTGGGGGGAAATAACTGCAGCGACTAATGCAGTAACAGCGTGTGCAAAAACATTAAAAATAACCTTTAGAGGAATACAAAAATATGAAATGTTATGGCTGATATAAATAAAAATAAAAAATATATATAGATCATTTTTATATCGATCGTTTGCTTTTGTTTAATGTGTGTCCACACGAATTAATTAAAACATTTAAGTCCGTTTATTTTACTTAATTGTGATTATGAATTAATATCGCGTTAGCTGTGATTATAAAGTGTGTGAGTGATCTACGCATTCTCAACTTTTGAGGTGTTCGCATATATTTGCATATGCAAAATGTCAGTGGCATAATGTAGCGATTGGCGTATTTTGTTGTTGTTGAAGTCATTGATAAATATATTTAATTTAAAAGAAAGCCATCAAAATGAGAAAGATGTGTTGCGTCTTTGAAAACCGCGAACAAAACTACTCAAATACGATCTAGACTAAAGTAAAGATGGGTTTTCGATGGGAATAAACATTGTTTATCATGTAGACAATGTGACCCAAAAATTGATATGAAACCAAATTTGAAATATTTTACATTTGAAATGTAGACTTTTAATGCCGGTCATAGTATAATAATATTACATTTTTGAAATAAATCAGTACTATGCTGAATCACCATTTATCTGGATCCTAAAACAATCCAAAAACCAGTGAATTATGGTTTCATTCAAATTATAATTGCTTTTTAAAACCAACAGAGGTGGTCAGGGTGCTTGAGGACTGCTAGAATATGGCTCTTATCTTTGTTAGTGTTTTGCTTCCACGATAATGAACCATCGTTTTCAAAATAACACTGTATGCGATTTCATTCCCAGCATTCATTCATTGTTTCAATGGGCTTACATGAGTTTATGCTATCTCGTACAATTTTGCTTGTCTTGTGAATAGCATGATTTCGTTCAATCTGGTGCATTTCAGTCGTATAAAGCGCCGCTTCTGTCGGAAAACCTTTAATAAACACGTCAGTGTGCTATTGAGGCCTGGGCAGACTACAAAATTGTCAAATTCTGACTTTTGGCACCTGCTCTAAACCCCTAATCGGGCTTGTGCGGAGAGCCTTTTTGT
The DNA here is from genome assembly GCF_018831695.1 of Puntigrus tetrazona. Classification (NCBI taxonomy): domain Eukaryota; kingdom Metazoa; phylum Chordata; class Actinopteri; order Cypriniformes; family Cyprinidae; genus Puntigrus; species Puntigrus tetrazona. The sequence goes on along the minus strand of NC_056709.1, from coordinate 16,476,252 downwards.
CTTACGGTGACAAGCATTCGCTGCTTTCATTGCGTTTCCACTGGGCAGCAACTAGTTGGCGGGGGAGAGAACGTACCACGCACACACCTTTAACCAAAACAGCCTTTCTGTTCCAAACATGCATTTTAATTATAGATGCTCCTGGGCAGCGCACCCACACACACACACAGATTTGTTTAATATTCACTAATCTCTCCTGCCTTTGCCTCCCACGTTGTATACACTAATGGCCACTGAAGCCTGCAGTCCCCGAGCCAGAGCCCTACACTAAACGCTGACACCCATCCTCTCCCTGCTTTGTTTCCAACAGCTCACCGAGGAGTTTCTTTTATGCCATGCTCCGAACAATCGTTCTTGATCCGGCCTCCCTGTCTTTCTCTCCTTGTGAATCCGGCGAAATTTATCAGCGTCCCTTGTGAGGGAGGACCAGATGGCTGCCCTGCTCTTGTTTTCCAGGCTTCGGATGCAGCTTTGTTTGTTAGCGCAGCCATTGAAACCTCAGCAATGGGAGAGAGTCCCAGTCTCCATCTTGTTGTCTGCAGCTCCACAGCTGGATCCATGATTGACTAATTAATTTTTACGATGCCGAATATACACACGGTTCTTTAGAATTTATCCAAATCGGTCTTGGAGAAACTACTGTGAATAGGAAGGTTTGCTTTCTTTTGGAAGAATAAACTATTATTTTGCTCTCGTTGTTTTTGTATTATTTATACTGTTGGTCTTTGAAATTGCTTGTAAATTTTGGGATTATCGCTTTGGTATTATTTATACTGTTGTTTTTTTTTCTTATGTAAGGATTTTTTTTTTGGCAGACTAAATTATTCTTTTTTTGTTGCTTTAGTATTATTATTAGTATTTTTATATTATTTATACTGCGAAATGTTATTATTATTATTACATTTATATTATTTATAAAAATTTATTTAATTTGAAATTTTCATGAAATGAAAATCTGTATTTAAAAAAAAAAAAAAAAAAATATATATATATATATATATATATATATAAATATATATATATATATGAATTTTTTTTTTTTTTTTTTTTTCTGGCAACACAGGTATTCTTTTTATATTGTTTTGATATTATTTATACAATTGTTTTTTCCGTGAAATGTTGGTATTAATTTCCTATTATACATATTTTTACTGTGAAATTATTGATGAAATTCATGCAACCCTTTAAAAAACGCATTGTATTATTATTTAGTGGTGTTGTGGGGGGATTCTAATGGAATACATCTACATTGTTACTCAGATAATTACTGGTTTAAATAACCTAATTTTCACAGATCTTTGGTGAAGCAGAACCAAATAAAGGGGAAAAGACGAAAGGACAAGAGCAGGTAGGAGGAGAGACCTTCTGTTCAAGGCTTTTACACACTTCGAGGTTTGATAAGATTACAGCCAAACAAACACAAACCCTCCACCCTGAACACTGTGATTGTGTAGGGGAGTAAGAAATGAGTGTCAGCTGAGAAAAAGAACAAAATGGCTATATTTAAAACCGGCCTTTTTACACATTCAGTGACTTAACATACAGCCCGTTGAGTAAAACTTCAAACAGGCTTCCATGTTACATCTAGTGAGCTACAACAAATTCAAATCAGCTTTGAGTTTTGGTTAGAAAAAAAATTACATATATATTTCTTACACGCATGCCACAAAACCAACCAGATGAAAGCAACTTGAAGCCTTCTTGCTGACAGCCTTTTTCAAACAGGGCCGACAGGATTGCTATGGCAACCAAACTCCTTTTACACCTGGTCATGTGATTGATCAAACAATTATTTAATCATGGCATTTAGCATTTATTTTGGATCGAACCGTACCTTATGCACACCCTGCATAACCAAGGATTAATGCTGCGTTCATTTCTTGAATTACTGTAATTACGAGATTCTACTAGGAGCTGTTCATGTCCTCAAATTATTTGTTACCATGGCAACTCTCATAACGCCAAAATGGGTCCATGTGCGGCTTTGTTGTTGACGGCAGCACAATATTTAATCATTACGTTAATTTGTTTGTTCGCCTCTAAATGTTTGTGCAGAATGTTTTAGAGTACAAAAATCACACTAGGTAATAGTGGCTGTAATAAAATAGTTTTCGAGGTGCCGAGCAATCCTTAACCGTTAAGACTGTTGCCATTTTACGTGTAAGATGTAATTATGAATTAGGTAAAAACTGATTTTTTAAAAATGATTTTACATATAGTAACTATTGAAGTTGCACACGAGCGCCCCCTCAGGATGTAAATATGTGTGGAGCTGATAAAAATCTCATTTATATCATTATTGACTAACTTTCATTGTCAGAGAGTGAACCAGCTCCTAATTTTAATGCTTACAGTTATTACAGCAGCTACAAAAATGAGCAAAGAATATTTACATTATCAAAAAAAAAAGTCTAGCGTGAGTTAATGCACTTTATGATGCACATAGATGTTATACGTGCGCATAGTTTAATGAGAGAATTTGAGAAAGAAAGCAGTATTCAGTCCGTGAGCACACTGGTTAAAAAAACGGTGTTTTAGCGATGACTTATCTGAACAACTCTGATTGGCCATTGCATTCATAAACTCAGCGGAATCATGTGTGATTGGTTCAATGCACAACAATATAAAAACATAAATAATACTAATAAAAAATTAGTCCTCTTGCTTAAGTCAAAGGAATCAGACACAATCGATATCTCTGACAATACTGCACTTTCATTCATAACATTTAAATATGTAAGCATGGTTGCATATTGTGCCTTTTTTTTACATTAAGGCAAACAAATGTGTTATCATTACGAATTATAATTCTAACAAATACATTAAAAAAATAATACTGTATTTACGACTAGCAAAATAGCGCATTAAGGTGAAATAAAATGTTAAAATATTTAAATAAAATATGAAACCCGCTAACGCAAATGGCAATATAGCATTTTGTTCAAAACATAAATAACTACATTTAGCACTGACATGTTTAAAAAAAATAAATAAAATAAAAAATAACACTAATAATGTTTAGTAGAATCTCTTTTTTTAAATGTAATTTTACAATATATAAATCTTTCCATTTATGCGTCATAAACAGCCCCGTGGCTCACGGGAGGGCTAATATTCGCTTAAATTATACACCTCCGCCGCAATTTAGGGTAAAACGCCGATTGAGATGGAACGAACAGGCATGTTATTGCGATATTCCTCCTTCATTTTCAACAAAGCTGCAGAGACAACCGCCCAGGCCTCCCCCATTTTCGCCTGGAAAGTCACCTCTCCAGTGTTTGAGTGTCTGAAGCCGTTGGCTGCTCCTGAACCGTTTGGCTCTTTCTCCACTAGCAAACAGCCCCACAATGTACCTCAATCGCTCTTAAATCTATTTTTAAACGGTTTTATTCCGCTCCACGCCGATGCGAACGGGACCGGACGCTTGTTTGGGAATTTATCTGACGATCTGCCGCCTCAAAGCAGCTTTATAACGCTTTGTTTGAGCGCTATTTGACAAAATAACCGAGGAGGAGGAAATTCCACACAAGCAGTGAAAGGCAGCCCTCGCGCTCATCCGGGTATAAAAGTGAGTGTTTTCTTCATTTTACTCGTTATATCGATTATATAGCAGCATATGCGCGCTAATGTACCTCTGCGTGTTTTTAATAATAATATATAGCGATTTATAATTTGGCAAGGGCATTTCTTTTGGAGGATCTCGCTGGGTGGGGGATGGGCAGCTATGTGTGTGTGCGCGTGTGTTTGAGTGTGTGTGTGTGTGTGTGCCCGCGTAAATGCAGCACCACTTCAGATTGTTTGGTAGTTTAGGTGTGTGCAAAACATAATTTCATTAGACATTAGTATCTAATGATGACAATCTTTTAAGTCAATTATGAATTAAATTGACTTCATTGCACGTGATATTGCCTCAATTATGGTTATGTTTTTATGTAATTTAAAATTAGACAGTTTATTTTAACATTTATTCTAACGTGCATTAAAACAAATCTACTAAAGTTGACGTTCTCACATAAATGCTCTTATTCTGCATCAGTGGTGCACCTCTTGAAAACACTGGTGTTGTTGGTTACACTCATTCGTTGTTTGTGTAATTGATTAATGTAACGTTATTTGAACGTTGCGTGAATGATCAATTATCAGTGTTTATAATAAGACTGTAAAGGAAGATGAGCTCGAGCACATGACAGTGTTGTGGGCAATGCACTAAACTCTATGAGAGTGGGGGAGGGGAGCTCAACTCACATTCAGTGTTTGGGCAAACAAGAGTGTGTGTTGAATGACAGGATCGTGGATTTATAATTATTTACACGAAAAGTGGTATTTCTGAGCATGCACGCTGATTGTGCACGCTGCCATCCTCAGATCAAGCAATGCATGTGATTGCACCAACACCAACACAAACTACTACTACTTGTGGCTTACGTTCTGTTCTACAGTCACTCGGAGAGTGCTGTTGTATTATTAGAGTAAAAATGTTAGACTGTGTAAGATGAATGTGTGTGAAATATTTGGATCATAGTGTTTAGTCTACTGTGGGGGTGGGGAACTCTGTACTCACTCTCTGTGTGTGTGTGTGTGTGTGTGTAATTTGAAGGCCATGTGTGTTGGGAAACTCCCATTGTAATGGCTCACATGTAACGCATTCAGTTCAAAATCCTTAAAGTCATTTATTATAGGGATTAGGTTAACCTAGCTCATTGTTACACAATCTCCCCCCTCTCCAAATTTAGGCCTATAATAATATGCGGTAAAATACAAACAAAGCGTTTTTTAATTTTAACTACGGTATCGTCTTAGATTCTACGAGTAGATGATTTGAGTCTCCCAGTCTTTGTTTGAAATCTGCGTCTCTGTAAGTGGAAGAGTGGCACGGTTATGTAACTAGTGCCTGAGAGTGGATTGAAGCAAGATGTGGGGGATGGGACAGACAGTTCTGATCTATTGCGCTTTTTTTCCCTCTTTTTTTTCCTCCCCTCTTTCCTCCATCGAGCTGAAATGCAGTGGGTCAGCCGATGTGTTGAAATGTGACGTTTGTGTCTGTGCTCCGTTGCGGTGCGGTGTCGTTGACCCTGTTTTTTTTTTTGTTGAGCCTCAAGGTTGAGATGAGATGGGCAGATGGTGGTGTGGGCTTGAAAATGCCTGCCATGGTCTGTGCTCTCTTGAACAAGGCCCGTGATATTTCGTGCAAGGTCATTGAGGAACGCCGTTGTTGTAACTTGTCTAGTTGTGCAATACGATACGGTATAAAACACGTAATATGATTTTCAGCGCGCCCACGTGATGATGACGACTTTTTAAAGAAGTAAACGATTTTGTGTACGCAGTGGAGGGCAACCAGTCAGCTAATTTTGGTATTGTTTATATCTTTCTGCGGCACACCGAAGCGTTGCCCGTTTGGTTAGTTAACATGAAACTGAGCTCAAGTGAAGTTAAACTGACTCTCGGGTCTGTTTCTTGAATGATTGGTGAATTATATGGTTGGTGGCCTGCTATCAGGTCCATCAATCACATTGTGAGTTTGAAGTGACTCTGTACTGTAACTGCACACTACTTTCAGTTTATCCACCATATTTTGCAACGTAGAAGTACACTATTTTCTGTCAGTGATATGCAAGACTTTTGATTCATTAGCTGCTCTAGGTTTAACTCGAAGAATAACCAAATGCAGTGAAGCGATTAAACTGTTTGTGCTACAAACCGGCATCCATTTGCTTTTATGATAAATTAACATCATGCCAAATGCCAGTTTGCGTTATCTAGTAACATAATCGACCGCTTTTGCACAGCTGAAATAACTGTAAGCAAGTAAAACTTGAAGCCTTGTACGTTTAATTGTACGTTTATGGTTTAACAATGGCTTTTATTTTACATATAATACAGTCGATACAGTAGAATGCATACAATCTGAGTACTGGTACAGGAGTTATTGTGAAACCCCTACAAAAAGTTATGTTATACATTTATTTTTTGGGGAAAAAAGCTAGCTAAGACCTTCAGACTGATGTCAGGGTCTGAGAGCCAGGGACCGCTTTGAATGGTCGAGGGCCCAACCAAGAGGCCATATAACTGACAGGTAAAGCAACCAATGATGTTTAGTTTTGTGCCGCGTCATGGTTATGTCTGTGGAATTGTCCCCACAATAACAGACCAGAGTGTAAAGACAAACTGCACAATTTTCCGCTGTCCCAGGCGAAAGACGCGAACGCGAGGCAATCGAGACAATTTCTGATTCGCCACAATCGTTTCAGTTGTCTGGGACAGCCTTAAATTGTGCAGGGTGTCAGGCTTTAAACCTCGTATGATGCGAACCTGACATTTTTCACATATTTTGAAAATCCAGCATCTAGCTGATGCTGATAAGCGCACACCGTCACAGTTGAAAACACGACTGCTTTTTTTCTTCCACGAGAGGGTTTGGTGTCAACTTTGGTGGCATCTTTCATTAAAGTATGTGACGCGTCTCCCAGAAATCATGTGTAATTTGACCTGATGTCGACATCAATACTTTCCAATTTCATGTGCAGTATGCGTTAGATGATTAGCCAGCGGTTTGTGGGTATGATGTCTGAGTTATAAAATTCTTTCCGCTTTGCTAACTATTACAATATAAGGTACGCAGCGACCTGTTAACTAGTTAAAATTTGGAATAATACGTAGTGTACATTTGCGGAATAATGTCAAAAATGATTGCAGTAATGACTGTTTTCTGACAGGTTTCTGAATATCATCCATGTCTGAATATTTTCTCTAGACCAGGCCACCGAATGGTGTGTTTACAGTAAGAACATGAATAGAAAGAAGTGTTTCAGCGTACAAAAAATGGCATCACCTTTAAATTAAGAGCGGCTTATGCGGAATTTGACACCTTATCAGATGAAGCCTTTTTCAGCACCTCGTCTGTCTGGGTTATCGTGGCTCATATTATGGATCTGTGTGTGAGTTTCGGGGGAGGGGAAGAGGAGGCATCCCGCTGTAGACGAGCGGGACCGTCCCTGGTGTGATTGACTTCACCACGGTCAGCTTCCCTCTGTGAATGATTCCCAGAAACTGCTTGCTGACTAAATTTAGATATCAGTTACAGCGAGTTCAGATGTGCCGTTAAACAGTGTTGTGAAAGCATAAAAAATAGCACAGCGTAACGTGGGGGGACAAAATTCGGTTCGAGGAGAGCTACGACCTGAAATACGTCCGTGCATTAAACATAGGGGACTTCTTTGACAGGCCAAATTGCACATGTATAGTATTATTTATAGAACATTTTTTTAACATATTAAGATGTACAAGAGATATAATTAGTAAAAAAAAAAAGTTTTGGGTGGGACTATCATTGTGCATAGACAAAATATACGTATATATGTTAAAGTATGGGAAACCATACTTTATGGACACAATCAGTGCTTACTCAACAACTGGTGTACAACTTAGCTTAAAGAAATCCTACATTTCAGTCAGTTATGTAGGGACTCTAAAATGATGACTCGTTTATTAACCAGCACAAATATGAGGCGGTAAAGCAGGTGCAGGCTGTGAGGCATTGTTTTACTGAACTAGAATGTGAATCTAGTCTCATTATGTTGTCTGATCTCTGGCTGTTTACCTTTTTGTCTGTGTTGACTCAGGTTCTGTGAAAACCAGATATGACCGTAAGTGGAAGTAAAACTTCAGAAAGCGACTTCCCCTTTTCTTCGCCAACGAGTAACACAGGTTACTGGTTTTCTAATACGATCCCTCCGTTTTGTTTAGATGGTTTCATCATAAATCGGCAGTAGAACGATCTGCCTTCCTGTTATTCATAATTTGCGCGGCGTGACCCAATAAAGCATTTCAGGGCATTATTCAAATAATTTTACCAGTCGTGTGTCACGTCACGTTGGTTTTGTTTCGCAGATGGAGGGTTACATACGTGAGCGAGAGCTTAAACCTGCAGACTGGTTGTTCCTGTGCTCAGCTGTGGTGGTGTATGGGGGATGGGTGGATTTCTGACCTGCGCTTTAGCTGTTCATTTGTCTCTTCCTGCTCTCTGACAGACTAATGAAACCTCTGTAGCTTCCCCACCCACCCACCCACACGGTTGCATGCTTTTGTTGTGCGTGACCCGAAGGTCAAGTTCAACATGTAAATCTGCAGTTGTCCCAAGTGCTCCAAAGGGCACTTGTTGTTTGAGAATCAAGGAAATATTTAAAGGCAGCGTATTGTTTTGGTTTTTTTTTGCAATTCACCTTGCTTGACATTGGTGGCAGTTAAATATTCAACAGTTTTCAGCAACATGATGTAACTTGTTGCAGCGCAGTATACAGAATATTTGCAATTTTACCAACGCCACATTAAATATATCGATTTTCGGTTTGTTCAGCAAGTGTTCCTGCTTCTTGCGTTTCTAAATGTAAAGAACAAGTTATGTTGGTTTTCGTAAATCAATTGAAACAGTTTCATTGCATTTATTTTACTAAAAATAATTGTCTGGAACTGGTGAAGTTTTAGTGAGGAAATAAGTAGGCATGTGTTGCGTAATGTGATATAACATCTCGTATTCATGAATAATCAGTGGAATATACATGAAAATGTTTATGCGGATAAAAAATTAAACGGCCCTAATTAAATAGATTTGCACTGTATTTTTTATTTTGGATCTGCTGTTTAGTTGTGATGAAGATGATGCAGCTAACACTTATTCACAAGGTTATTTCACAAATGGCAAGACGTGCTTTTAATAAAATTTGACTATGTCAGAATGGCTGTATGTAGGCTTACGGTGTGTACTTTCAGGCTAGAGTACATGGTTATATATGTAAATAAACAACATTGTAACAGTACAAAGCTGGTTGAAAACCAGTGACCTTGTCCTTCAAACACAACAATAAAAGTGATGATTAGAGCATTCATTCTGGGTCTGTGACTGTTTTGTCACTTTTTATTTTTAACCGACCTTTGTTTTGTAGAAGTTGAGCATAGACCTTATTCAAGTTGGTCGTTGAATTTGAAAAAGAAAGGATATAATCTCATTACAATAAAACATGTTCTACGAAGTTTCTGCGTAAAAATATTGGTCAATTTTTGCATTGGTTTGCATGATAACAGCAGGGTTTTTTTTTTGCTGATGGGACCAGCATAAATATAGCTGTTTCCCCAGTACAGCTGTTATTAAATGACAAATATTTTTGTAGTTTCAATTTCAATTCTTCAGCTTATGTTTCGATTCTGATTCAAAATGTTATTTTGGATGTGATATCAGTTACTTTGCAAATTTTCTTTGTCAGTCGTTACTACATTGCTAGTTAAAATTCACTTTATTAAAAAAAAAAATACAATTACAACATTATGTTTTTACTCCAATTATTTTTTTTAAATATAAATATTGAAATGCCGGCAGTCATAAAGTTAATTTAAATGTGAATTAAATATAGAAGAAAAGTAAAAATTGTAATTGTTTTGTGTAAATTTAACAAAGTAAAGTTTTCTAACTAGCAAGTTTATGGTCACTGAATGTTTTTCTCCTGAGGTAAATACGACGTCATGTGACATAGCTTGTGCATGTAACAGATTTTAAACTGTTGTATCACACAGGACACAGATTTTGGTAAGTTGTACTCAGATAGTCATTCATGTTTATTTCATGCTCTAGCTGGTATTAATGATCAGTCCCTTGTTGCTGTACTCCACGTTAAGCAGCGCCAAAAATGTATTATTTGAATGTTGATATAAAATTGAGAATTTAGAATGTGACACTTTTTCATATCAGAGGCGCATTAAAATGTTTTTTTTTTTTTTTTTTTTTAAGAGTCATTGCAGACTCATCCCAGCCCAGTTTTGCCTTTAAAGCATTAGTAAATCGGACCCGTACAAGGCTTTATCAAATGTAGAGGTTCGGCAGTAGACACACATTTCTATTTTTAGAGTGTCTGGCATGTGTGTTCATGCATGCATTCAAGTAATACAGAAGTGCCCGGGACTCTTGCGGTCTGAGGTGCTACTTACATTAGCTCTGGGAAACTTATTCGTGCCTAGGTGCTACAGAGCCTTCTCCCCCCCAAATACAATTTCTAACTTGTCTTGCTTGCTGGGCTCCGCAAGATGAAATATTTTGCTGACGCTGCAAAGCGTCTTCACAAATTCTTTTTGAGAACTAACATTTGCTTTTAAACTTCAAGGATGGCAACCAGGGAATGCATATGCTATAAAGTTCAAGTTTGAAACTCTGCCAGCAACCTGCAAATCAGAAGTGGCATTCCTATTAAATTGGATGGCAAAACGAGCACAAGCTAATAGAACGGCGTAATACCCCTGAAAGAGGCTCTGCGTCGTTACTAGAGTTAGGGGAAGAGATCCCTTGAAGCATCTTCCAGTGCGTTGACAAATAGGAATCAACGAAATCAATGCATCTTGTACTGTCGAATAGTTGAGGATCATTGGTTGATCTTATCACTTATTTCTGAATGCATTCACCTCCTGGGTTCTTTACATTGAAGATTTCCTAATGCATTTTGTCAGAAAGGAATTGGATCAAGGTGTTTTAATTAATCTCTGTGGTTAAGGTTTAGAGTTATTGATGCGTTTGTCAATTCTCATGAGCAGCGCGGATTAGAGTATAGAAGGAGTGTACTTTACGAAACGGTAGCTAAACGTATTTATAACAACTGAATTCGAGCATGTTCACATGGCAAGTTTTTTTTTTTTTTCCCTCTCTAAAGAGGTGAGGTCATTTGTCCCACTCAGAAACCTTTATTTCAATCATATACAAAGCTTTTTTACTACTACTACTACTACTTTTTTTTTTATAATGGAGCAAATTACACCTTTTCAGCTAACTAAGGGCTCTCAACCGTGTCTGGATATGAATGTCTTTGATGTAATTAATTTTTTTTCTCTGAATTCCTGTGCATTTATGTCGACTCTAAATGACAATTAATGACAGTTAAATGTCCCATCGTACCACCCGGTGCAGATTTATTGTGGATACATTGTATATCGACCGAAAAGTGGGCAGTTTTAAATGGGCAATGTCACGAGAACCAATACTGTGGTACCAAGTCGGTATAAACATTTAAAAATCCTGTACTTTCTTCAGTAGCGCAAGTACTGATGGTACCAAAGGTAGCCAATAGCGAGGCTGCTATTCTTCTGGAACTGACGGGGGACAGCCATCATACGCCTGGAAGTGTTTGAGTCGATCCTCAAAGTGTAAAGAAGAAGAAGAAATGCCTACAAGCACACGAAAGAGCTACACGTGGAAGACGGTGACAATGTGTTAGCATTAAGTGAGATTTAAATGCGCTGCACATGAAGTTACTGACTTCTGACAGCTTACAGCTTGTTCATTTGTTGTGTATCCGTCCGTGCCACTAATTTTATGTTTTTGTAATGTTAATAAAAGGCGTTAACGTTTAAATATTGTTGTTTGTTCCCTGTGGTATCGAGTTGGTATCAAGTGTGAAGTACTTTTAGTGGTATCTGTACTGACTGCTACATTTTTAAAGATACAAGCAATTGATATTACCTCTTCAATAAAACAAGAGGAATGCTAAAAAAAAAATGTAGGTTGAGGGTTTAATATTTTTGCTGGAGGGTTTAAAACCGAGCAGTTCAGTCCAATAAGCTCTGACATCGCTTAAATGGCTCTGTAATTTGTTGAAATCCCTTAATGTGCAACCCAGCCTTTTCCTCAGAGATTTCATCTGATACAACCTCAGTAATGCGGTATCCGCATGAGTTTTTATCATTGCTAGGTTTTTTTTGTGTAAACATTATGGAGGGAGATTATTTTCTGGCCCACATACAGGCAGACAGACAGACTGACGAAATGCTGTGTTATCTGTCTTGTTTAAAGTAAAAGTTTTTTGTTTTCCGTCATCACCGTCAAGATATTGATATCAGACTCATATTGGCTAGACCATTATCTGTTAGATAGCCATGTTGTCTAGACCTATATGTTTTGGACTTACGCAGATTTAACAGTTGCGAAGAAGGATCTCTGTCACTAATTACTTTTATCCATTAGACCAATGCTTGGACGAAGCAGGCCAGGCTGTGTAATGGTGTATTTGTGCTCGGTGTAGGCAATGGGAAACCTCGTCTTGCTAAGCTGAGATCATGGTATCTGTTCTCTGAGAGTAAAAGGGCCAAGTGCATCAGTCAAGTGGCGTCAGAATGGAGGAATTATATCGTTGCTGAAGGCTAGAGAGCATGGTGTCAGGTGATTGAAGGTTTGGCTTTTTTTAATTGTTGCGAAATTGTATTTGTGGTTGTGTAGTGAATGCAGTCACATTAGATACGTTTTGACTTACTTTCATGGCAGAAATCAATGATGTAGACGATGTAGACGATGTACACCGCAAAACAAATTTAGAGAAGTCAAATAAAACAGGTTGTAGCAGTTTTAGAAGAAAATCTTGTTTGTTTTTCTACGGATATACTTATTTTTTTGGTTTAAATTGGAGCATTACCTGCTGTTTCATTGTAATAACGTAGGAAATTATACTGAGTGACTTTATGTAGGAAGCACAGCTCACTCAGAAGTCAAATTCGCATGACCAATTTCAGCCAATTGCTAAATCTCCATCTCTTTTTGCTCGCACAATCAGATGAATTTCTCGATCACGTGGATTACAGCAAGGCTGTCCGGACTTGGTCCCGGAAGGCCAGTGTCCTGCAGAGTTTAGCTCCAACCCTAATTAAACACACCTGAAGCAGCTAATCAATCTTTTACTAGGCATGTTAGAAACTTCCATGCTGACAAGTTAGAGCTAATCTTTGCCGGGCACTGGCTCTCCGGGACAATTCACCAAACCGTGTGGCCACACTTTAAGAACGTGCACATTGCTGGCAATTTACCAACAGCCTGACAGTTATTATTTTTTTTTAATTGTCAAAATTGGTTTTTCAGAAGTGGTGCTTTAGTGATGAGACAGAAGTTCTTGAAATCATTTAACTGATCACCTTGAAAGCTTCAGCCACATAAAAATACTACAAAAATTTAATTAACAACCAGCGGTGTCCAATTTAGCTCTTGGAAGGTTGCCATCCAATAAAGTTTAATTGAGGTCTTCAGAATTATCAAGAACTTCCAGACTAGTGTGTTTGAGCAAGTTGGAGCTAAACTCTTCAGTTGGTGGTGTACTAGTATGGCTGGGCAATATGATCCATTCTCACAGTTACATTTTTCATATCTGACCATATCAATTTTGACATGTCAATTTTTATTTCTATCAAATTTAAATGCACATTTTTTTGCTGCTTTGTACAATCTGCTCCTTCTACAATCTGAAACTAGTTTGCTAGGCCTGTACAGTGCGACAAAATCAGTCTGAGCATTGAATAAATATACTACAGTAGCACGTGTTGTACAGTTTTGCATATGAATGAGCCGGTTTACAAACCTGTTGTCCAACAAAGATATCATTTATATGCTTTTTCTCCAAGTTAACAGTTGTTTGTTTGAAATAATGTTTTGTTACCAGATGTGGTTTCGTATTACAGAATGATAAATGCTTTGTCTATTAACGTTGCATTAGCTATAAATATACTTTCCTTACAAAAAATACCCAAGACTGCTGAAAGAACCCAGATAAGCCATACATAAGCCATGCATTTTGTGCAACTGTATGTTTGTCTCAAAGTTTCATTCAAAATCTCCATTCTGTGTTTTATTAACTTGGCAACTTGATACCTTTGTACATATTAGGGATTTCTTGGAGTATGTGGAGTTTTTGTTCATGCATTACATGCATACTCAGTAATGCTCAAGATATATTTTTAAGCCCATATCGGCCATTCATATTTAAAAAAAAAATAAATAAAGTAATTGTGACAAGGATTCTTAAAAATTTTTTTTTCCAAAGCACATATTTGTTTGACGTTTTGACATGCAGTCTTTGTGCGCACAGGGCAAAAGGAGCGAGGAATGGGAGGATAGCACTAAAATGAAAAATCTGGTCTACAGAAAAGATGATGATGGTGCTGTTTTAACCGGCGGTGTATAAATAAGCTGTGGAAATAACGCTGCTCGATATATCGTTTCAGCGTTGATACCGCAATGTGCTCATTAATCTCATCGCAAGGTGTGCGATGATTAGTACAGGTTACTGACCGTTATATTTCTATTTCTATTTCTTTGCTCACACACTGACACCGTGACTAAACTGTGACATCTGTACATGGATACTCATTTTTAAATAAATCCAGCACCAGAGGTACCGCAAGGCATTATTAGAGCTGGAAATCCATTTATCCTTTGTTAAAACTTCTACGTCTTCGTGAAGAGCACAGATCACGGTTGCTTAGCAACGCCAGACGCCACAAATACGCAAGCTCTTGAGCACTTTAGAAAGGTGGAGAAAGTTTTTCACGTTTAAAGGCCCCAAAGTCTACGATGGACACGAAAAGGTGTTCAATCATGAACGGCGTGTTGGTTAGAAATGCAACGAGTCATGCAGGAGCACGAGTTGCAGAACACTGAATTCTGTTCACTTCCGTGGCCGCTTGCGTCTGGAATGACGTACACGTGAAACTATACGATGCATAGCTCTGCAAGCGTCAGTTTGCAAGCAGTTGCTTTTGGCTCAGGTGAAGGTAAAGAGAATGGATGCGTGTAAACAGTATATTGGTTCACAGCAGTTTAATGTTCCTGCTTTTTGTGTAAAATGTTACAGCAGAACACTTACTTTTTTGTACAAAATTACTTTTTGTAACCTTAACATTCACTGCTTTTAACAGTGGAAGCTATGCAGCAATGTTTTTAATCAGTAATTAATCAGTTTCTGTAACTGAATACTGTAGATTTATCTGTAAAAATATAAAGCGCTGTTTATTTCATTTGTATCTTTGTTCTGTTTCGTTTATCTAAGCTTGTAATTTTTTTGCTGGTTTACACCCCGATCATTGATTTTTCTTTTTCAAATAGAGCTATTCAAGTCATTTGGTGATTTTTATTTGATTTTTTTCCCCCCATATCGCAATATATATATATAATGTTGGTCAAACTTGCTCTTAAGGCTTTACATGCTAGCTTAAAGTTTATGGAGTTGTCCCCTGTGTTTGTGCACATTATTGCTGAGAAAAAGATCACAATGTCAGTTTTTTTCTCCAATATTGTACAGCCCTAGTCTACATTAATAATACAACAAAATTCCATATCTGTACCCCACATTTCTGCCATCATTCCATGGTGCAGTTAGTTTTTCTACAGATCGAAAAGCCTTTGACTGTATCCTTGTGCACACAGTGTTTCTGCTGTTTTTGTCAGTTCCGTTTCTTCTGATTTAAATTCATAGTTTATCCATTTGTGTTCTTCGCTGAATTCAAGCATTTCACACTGGATCTCACAGCGCTGTTTAGTGGTCACGTAACCGTCACTTGAACTTTGAGCTGAGTGGAAAAGTGCTTGGCGTCGTTCAAACGATTAGCTCCGTTTCGTCACCCTTAATATTATATTAAACATTTATCTAATTCAATATTTTGTTGCTGTAATGTTACTAGTCAGTCATCCTTACCATCCATTAAAGTTTTTTTTGTTTTAATGTATAGTACATTATTATAGATCGTATTATTGAAATCGTAGCTAGAAGAGCTTGCTTGTATTCCTTAAAAAAAAAAATCTGAAAGACTTGGTCTTTCTTGGACAAGACAAAACCCCACTTTAGTATCAAGTGCAACCGTGCAGCTCATTCACAGACTAACAGCCATTATTCTAAAACGATCGTGCTCTTTTGGTAAATGTGTAGGTGGACCAACACGTATGTCCATGGCATCTCTTCATCTCGAAACTATATGCAGGGCAGCTGTACTTCTCCTGCCTCCCTGCACTCGTAAATACCAACACGCGGTTTGGAGCGAAAACCATATATTCTGCGAATGGCTTCCTTAAACGTAAACGTGACTTATCTCTCTCCAAGATTCTGCAGCTTCCTTAAGGCTAATCCAAATGGCTCAGCTCCCTAGTAAACGCAATGTATCTGATTGAGATCGACCGTAGCTTGATATTTCTACAGTGCATAATCGTTGCACGCTCTTGAGATGGTGTGTCGACACAGACTGCATGTTTCCAATCAAGTTTTAGTATGTCGGTATAACAGGATATCAATAATCTTTATGCTGAAAGATATTATTCTTCTGAAAGTCAGGATTAATAAGTCACCGATTCATAAAGTCTATTGACTTTAAGCAGATTTTTACAGTTTTATTCTGATGTTGTTATATAGACATTCACTCTTTTGCTGCTCAAACAACACGTTCATTATTTTAAATGTTGTAAATAGTCGTGATGCATATTTTTGGAAACGCCTGTCATCTTTTCCATGTTATTTGTTAAATAAAAAGTTCAGTAAATAGCATTTATTTAAACTTGAAATCTTTTGTAATGTTTAAAGTCACTTTTGATCAATTTAGCATGTCCTTACTGAATAAAAGTTTTACAATTTTCTCCAAACTTTGAATGATAGTTTATCATGCATATTAAGCAGAAAAAAACGAATGATTTGTCTGTGATTATTAACAGGAAATTGTCTAGCTAATGCTGCATCTGAAAGCAGGTTATGGCGATCTACTTCTAAACACAGAACCAGCTTTACTGACGAGCTGCTCATGATAATAAAATTTTATTGAATTGCAAAGCCCAAATAAAACGCATTCTGTAACATGATTTTTTTTTTTTTTGTTGTTTTTACTACTTTTAAACACAAGCCAAACCTACAAGGTGTCATGCAGTTTTTCATTGCAGTGCACACGCTCTGATATATAATTTCACACGTTGTGTCCAATTAGTTGCAATGATTATGTCCTCGTCTCCCTTTTCTGGCCTTTTGTTCACTCCTGTCCGACCTCTCGACCATTGTGCGTCCTCATCTTTTTTTCTTTTTTTTCCCTCCCTTTTTTTCCCTCTGACAAGCAGTTTTTAGCGTGTGCAACCTTATCGAGTTTTGCCTCCATTGACCTTCATCAGTCCCACACGTCTTTTCTGCTGGTCTCAGATGACCCAATTAAACTCTTTCTCTCATTCTGTGCCGCCTTTCTCACCAGACTCACTCCGGAACGTTAAAAGGGTGAGAGTCAAGGTTCAGGAAAGGCCATCTCCATGGTGAAATGCTGCTGTGTGAGAAAAATATGCTGTAACGATAGTCTAGCCAGAAAGTAAACCTGGAGACGCTGTCATGTGAAATGGCCAGGTCGTTGTCGATGGGCAGCAGGAACAGACTTTGATAGAGGAACCTTTTTAGATGTTTCTCGTCAATCCAGATCCCCCAGAATGAGGATGAGCGAGATCCCTTTGTCAAGACACTTGTCTCTTAGAGAAAAATGTTTAAAATTTAAGTTTCGCAATGTTTCATTTAAGAAGCCACCCAGTGGGTAAAGATATTCATATTGGAGCTCTGTACATGTGTAGTAGCTTTATTATTGTTTTTTGGAAAGGATTCAAATGATTAAGTTTTTCCAGAGGCGTTTTTTTGTATTTTCAATTCACTGCTGAGACCGTATCAGAATGCAAGCAGTACATTTGACAGCAGAATTGCTCAAAAGCGCGCAAACAAAGAAATACATTTGTGCTACCGACCTGTCAATTCACAAATACGAGAGCTGTGATTTGTGAATGGATGTTTTTGACAGTTTAAAAAAACCATTATCAATCAAAAGTAATTGCTCCTGTCATTCCTGTGAAGCCCGAAAGTTGTTAGAGAATCTCAAGGTTATATATTCACGTCATGCTCTGCAAAAATATTCTTTGATTTTGGACTTGCAGGTCAGCACTTCCTTTTTCATTCAAGCAGCAGAAAAGCGTTAGGTGCACCAGAGTAAAAATAGCTTAAAAGGTGCATTTATATTGACCTGATGATAATATTACAGTGTAGATCACATTTTATCCATTGCTTTGGCATTCAGAAAGACTCTGTTTTCTTTGTAGCAGCCTGTTACCTTGATAAATAAAGCTGGCATGCTGATGGAAACTGGTTTACACTGACTTCCGGATGGCTGACCAGTCAAATTGGAATCAATGAGACTTGGACAGACATTCTGTGAAAGATCCATGAGCGGCTGAGTCTGCTACTGTACTTCAACAGTGAAACTAAACGCCCCTGAGCTTGTTTAAAGACTGAAAGCCCCTGCTTCCACCTGTTTTATAGATGTATTTTTTAGTGATTCGGTCAGCCAGGATGCTCTCATGTTGGCTCTGCTTTTTTGCGGGAGCACGTGTGCAGTGTGCAAATTAGAATTGGGTCAATAGATGAACGCCGATGGCTAATAGACATCACAATGTTGAGGGGGTCATCGTGAACCCCCTCCACTTTACCCCCGCATCCCAATAGCGCGTTCAGACACAAAACTAAGTGTACTACGGAACCCCTAAAGAAAATAAACATGAGGTGGGAGGAAAATACATATTTCAATACTTTGTCTTGTAGCTTTATCATTGGGTAATTATACTGTATTTAAAATTGCGGCCATTAGGCAGTTTTAGCAGTTTCAATGCCAGGCATAAAAGAGGCTTTCTTTTATGCCTGGCATTGAAACTGCTTTTGAATGCACGATTTTTTTAAGTTTTGCTTTCACTTTCGAGATTCACGATCGCACATACCCATTTATACTACGGAGCGGCAGTGCTTGCCACTCAGTCAGCGGTGCTCAGAATCTGCAAATCATTCGGCATCGTCCTGATGTCTCCATGACATGGACATTTCATGTACTGTAATGTAACAGACGATCGTTTTATTTTTTCTGTGCATTTCTGAATACGCATTTAAGGTTTGAACACATCCCCTAACCAACCCCCCTCCACGGTTTCATCCTCCATCGCGGTGTTTCACTGTAGACGTTGACCTATGTCAAATTTGTTAACATCACCCAACAGTAGTATAAATGCTATTGAATGAAAGAACCGATGTTGCGAATGAAAAGATTCTGCCGTGTTGAACAATAGGCTAATGACTGAATCACTTTGCTTTGTCATAGAACTATGTGCATCTTATTGACTTATTGAAATGTCATTTAATTACTCACCATCATGCTGTTCCAAACCCACGAAACCTTTTATTCATCTTTAGAACGAAAATTTAAGATAAATGACCTTGCGTAGACAGCAACACAATTACTACGTCCAAGGCCCAGAAAGGTAGTAAGAACATTTTTAAAATGGGCCATGTGACATCAGTGGCTCAACCTTCATTTTATTAAATTGCGAGAACACCTTTTGTGTTTAAAAAAAAAAGAAAAAAAAACAGAAATGTTATTCAGCATTTTTTTTTAGTCTTCTCTATGACTGCCATGATCCATGCGTGTGCATCCCTCTGCTTGTAAACAAGGGGCAACGCCATTCAGAATGCCAGCTTGTGAGTGCGTGATGACTGAGAGAAAGAGAAGGAAAGAGAAGAAATTGAATAATGGTGTTTGCTGCGTATTCTCATAGCTTCATAACATTCCGAATGAATGTGGTAGTTGCGTTGCCGTCTATTTAGGGTCAGATAGTGTTCTGTAGATGAATGAATGTCTTGGAACAACATGAGTTGAGTAATTTAATGACAATTTATTTTTGGACGAACTATCTTTTTAACACCGGTCACAAAAGCACATCTTAATATCAGGTGGAAACAAGGTATTGGATCACTTCCTGTTGTGCTAATGCACATTTTACACTATTAATTGTCAGATTTGTGTTAAATTCAGGGTTGTTTTTCTGAAGCGATGTTCCTGAAATGTGTGCACAGTATGCTGATAAATGACATGTAATTAAAGCTAGAGGATGCATTTGCGCTGATTTGCACTCTCTGTAGTTTTTAAACCTGTCTTCTCTAGCATGCAGCCACATGCAGAGTGTTGAATTCTGTGCTTTAATATAATCTGCTTAATATTGTTGTTGTTGTTGTTGTTGTTTTAAAAAAACAAAAAAACGTTGATTAGTTCATGTACCCTGATACCCCTTTTTTATTTAAACCTTAATGTCACCTTAAAGGAACAATCCACTTTTTTTGGAAATGGATCATTCTCCAACTCCCCCAGAGTTTAATAAGTTGAGTTTTACTGTTTTGGAATCCATTCCAGCTGAACTTTGGGTCTGGGGGATAGCACTTTTAGCATAGCTTAACATAGATCATTGAATCCAATTAGACCAGTAGCATTGCGTTCAAAATTGACAACGCAACTTTTCATTTTCCAGTTGTGTTAGTACACAATATAACTACGGAAGAGTCAAGTTTTAAATAGGAAAAATATCTAAACTCTTTGGTCATTTTTTTTAATGCAATGCAACTGGTCTTATTTTATTCAGTGATCTATGCTAAAAGTGCTATTGTCTTACCCGGAGACCGACTGAATGGATTTAAAAAAATACTTAAAACTTAACTCTGGGGGAGTTGGAGAATGAGCCTTTTCAAAAAATAAGTGGAGTGTTCCTTTAACTCAACAGCATGATATTATCATGACATATTGAAACAAGTGTTACTGACAGGTTTACAATGAAAACATGATTTATTTATTGACCCTTCATTTCTACGTCAATAAGTAACTTTTTTTTTTTTTTTTTTTTTAATGTCCAGATTCTCCTCCACTGCTAAGGGTTCATATTGGCGCAAGACCTGATCACATGGTAAGCCAAGAAAAGATCTTGTTCTTTTCTAGACTGCAGTTACTTGTTTTGGTCAACATCAAGGCACCTTGAAGAATCAGACCAAGAAATGTTCATCCAATCAAAACTCTCGGTGTGTTTTAATTGGCTCTCCGACCTGTCTTTTGGACGGCTTTTGCAGAGAGGGTGGGACTGCTTTTAATGCTATCAGGCTAAAGTTAACATTTTCCAAGATTTTTCTACTATTTCTTTTTATTTAAAATAGCATGTAAAATGATTGATTTTCGTTTTAATATTTAATAGTTTTTAAAATGTTTGCCTTAAGTTTCATTTAGCTAGCTTTTTATATCTTTTACATTTTAAAGTACAGTTTTAGTATTTATTTTTAACCTAAGGTAATATTTAAAATGATTGACTCTAGGTCTTAATTGCATTTATAAATGATTGACTTCCATTTTTAGTTTTTATTATTAATTTTAACAAAATAGTAGGTATAAATAATGACAGGTTCTTACATTATAATCTGAAATTAATGATTCCCTAGTTAAAATAACTCCCTAGCCACGTCTGCATAACCAAAAGTGTACCAAATGAACAACTTCCTGTTCCACAATAATTTAGTCTGTTCAGTTAAGACCAATACAAGCTCATTAACATGGAGAACAGCCTTCATGCTTCATGCACAACATAAAGCTGCACTCAAGCTCGCCTTTGCATTGTTTCAGATACGTTCTTCTCGAAATTGTTTCTGTAACAAAGTGAGTTTGTGCGTGGCATGCATAGTCTGAAAACAGATTACGAAAGCTAATTAACGTGAGTTCTTGAGTGCTTGCCGTTTAAGGGACGGCAGTTTAGACTTCCTCTTTTTGAAGCTGAAATTACCTGTAATTTACTCTAGTAGTGGCAGTCCAACCTGTCAATCAGGGCCAATTCACAAATCCCTCCGAAAGACCCCTAAACCCTTCACAAGAGTTGCCGCTCAGTTTGCCTGTTGACTATTCTCCGGATAATTCCTCTCCAACAGGGTGTATTGTTTCAAGGATCAAGGTGCGTCAGTTTGAGCGCTTTTAAAACCAAGCTTCATTCCGAACCGAAGCAGGACGGACTCAAACAAGTCCGATCAATCTCTGCTAAAGCAATTTTGAACGCGGAATAGTTTATTCTGTTGGTATTATTATGGTTGCTTTTGAAATCCCTAAATTCTATATATAATTTTGAAACACGATAAATGCTATTTTTCACTCCAAAACCTTTTGTCAGGCTTTCTTGAGAGTGTTGCCATAGAAACACTGAGCATAGAGCGGCTAGTGTTAAGGCAGAGATTGGTTTGGCTCTAAGCTGGTGGAGAATGGAAGAAAATAGAGGCCTAATACACCTCTTAACTCCTGTATTGGTTACAGGCCTTTTATAACATCATGGGCTAAAATAACAACTTATGGTCTGGCATTGCGGGGTGAGTGAGATTCGGGGCTTTTTCGCGTATAATCATACCCATTTTTGGACGTGTTCATCATGTGGCTGCCCAGAGTTTGTCTGAAAATATCTGAAATGTAACGAAAGCCAATATATTGCTCTTTCAAAGAAAAGATACGCATCTGTTGTGAGTTGTGAAGGTGCTGTGTAGGATCGGAGCCAGAGGAGTTTGCTTTGGTGTAGCCCGAATACATCATGTAATCTGTGTCCACAATTCCTTGACTTGAACTGTACTATATTGAATTTCCATGTTTTGGCTTTGGGCAAAAAAAAGAACCCTTCATGGTTATCAAACCAGCTTTAGAAAACAAAGTCAGGCTTACCTCTGTCTGGGTTGTTTTTACTAGATCAATCTTTTAGAGATTTGACCATGAAAGGGGTGCCTAGTTGATGCGATCCTTACACCAAAAGGGAGCGTTATACTGACGGTGGTTTGCTATGCCAAAGCGGACAGATGGTATTCATTTTCCATAAGGATCGGCAAATTCTCACAGACTCAACAATCTCTGATAATTGTCTGTGTGAATGTGATTAATAAATGTTTTCATAGTGCTTTGATTACTCTTTTTAACATGGCAATGAGTAATTAGCCTTCACGCAAAGTTTTGAAACTTCCAGAAATCTTGCGTTTCTTTTATATTTAAATCATATATATATATATATATATATATATATATATATATATATATATATATATATATATATATATATATATATATATATATATATATATATATATATATACACAAGGATGCATTGCACAATTAAGAGACATTTGTTATAGAAGACGGGGCCTGAGATGCGTGTACCTATCCATGTGTATGTATTTACTTGCATTGTAGCAGCCATTCATAGTAGAATTCATAGTAGGATTATGCTTTATTATGATTTTTAAATGGGTTAATTGGAAAATGGTCTAATTCATTTCATGGATTCATGCGCGTCCATGGAATGCACCACTTTCTGCATTTTGCTGGTTACTCGACACAAGAAAATTGCAGTTGAGGATTTATTTATTTTTTTTAATCGAGTACTCAAATGGAAAAAATTGTGACTGCCCTAATTGTATTGACAGTTTTTCCCCCTTATCTCTGTCTTTGAACGAGTCGGTGCAGCCTCGGCAAGCATAGCTCAGTAAGAGACTTGCAAGATCATCTTGGAAATGTAGATTATCTTTCCAACTATTATCAGCTATTCTATTCTCATTACCATCTTGATTGGTCCCTAGTTTTTCGTTATGCTTTTGCTCGCGTCATAAAGCCCTTTCCTTGATGCTATCACCTCCCTAGATTATTTAGCATTAATGTCAAGGCAACTGCCATTTAGTGATGAATATGCAAAATGTAACCTTTGTGCCCGAGCTATTGCAGCTCCATCTAAATCACACATGATTATGGCCCTTTTTTATCTGCCTGCTTCCTGTCTGATGTAAGATCCTCAGAACAATAGAGAAGGTGTTTGGCTTATCTAGCAGGTGCATCAACAGTTGTTAACGAACACCCCCCTCGTTACCGTATTACAACACATGGGGGATGGGAAGCGTCCAGAGCTTCCATCTTTCTTTGCGAGAGAGAGAGAGAGAGAGATGAGGAAACAGCCTCCCATACACCACTGAATTGTCACTTTGGTGTGTAGGAGGAAAGACTAACTGCTCTTTGAAAGGAAATGGTGACATCTGTTTCCTTTTAGCTAGGTAGTATTGTGAAGATTTCTGAAAATGTTTTGTGTGCTCAAGTACATGAAGTTTCAATTTCACTAGTAGACTTTCTGAAGTGGGGGGTTTTCTTTTAGCATATTTTCAGTGTGAAATTTGGTCCCCTGCTTACAGCTGTACCACAGACAACAAACTGTTTCCTTTCACTTGGGGAAAAAAGGGTATTCATTATAGCGTGCATTGAAGTTATCAGAGTATAGCAGATTGTATATATAGGGGTCTTTCGGTCAAAGATTGCACTCAGTAAAGTATTGGACACGGCGTTGTTGATTTAAACAAAGGTCTCAGCTTAAAAGCTTAGAATTAGAGCCTAATCGTTCACCTAAGCTAAACCCGAGAAGACGAGTTCAACAGCACAACGTAGATGTTGCCAAGTTAATCCTACAGTTGCAGGATAACCTATTGTAATCTTCTCTCTAACTCTTGTTGATTAGTATAATGCATTATCTGCCCTGACAATAGTTGACCTGAAAAACAAAACCGTTATTGTCACAATATCTTTATGGTGTCTAAGGGTTGGATACCAGCTAAAGTATCATGGAACCTTGATAAATTGTGTGAGAACATGAGATATAAAGGCAACATCACCATGAGAAGCTTCCTTCTGCTTACACACTGCAATATTATTATAAGAAATGG
This sequence comes from Puntigrus tetrazona, assembly GCF_018831695.1. Taxonomy (NCBI): domain Eukaryota; kingdom Metazoa; phylum Chordata; class Actinopteri; order Cypriniformes; family Cyprinidae; genus Puntigrus; species Puntigrus tetrazona. The sequence continues at coordinate 16,451,878 of NC_056709.1, read as the reverse complement.
GCATCGTTTTAAAATTTATAATTCTGTACTTTCGTGAATTATAATTTACATTCAACGTATGGATTCTATTATTATTATTATTATTATTATTATTATTATTATTATTATTATTATTTAAATGCATTCACAGTATTACTTTCCCCTTCCTTTTGTCTCTTTGATCAAGTCGGGAGCTTGCTAAATTTTACAGATCCGACATTTTGAAACATGTTTTTGTTATACAGTCTTAAAAGCGTTAAGTCATATCACGGTCTTGACTGTTGATGTCATAAAATCTGTCTTTTACCAAGATATGAAGACTGTAAACTGTAAAGCAACAAGCAGGAAATGATCACACCTTGTGAACTGGCTAAAACAAGTAAGAAGACATGTAGATCATCTTTCCAACTATCTTGATTATTCATAGTTTTTTTTTTTTTTTTTTTTTTTGCTTTTGCTCGCTTCATAAAGCCCTGTCCTTGATGCTATCACCTCCCCACATTATTTAGCATTAATGTCAAAGCAACTGCCATTTATTGATGAATATGCTAAATGTAACGCTGGATTAGCTGCAGGAGGCCTTCATTCACCCCCTAGAGCTCTGTGAGGCACATTTTATTACGGCACTTTACTTGCACACTACAATGATAGTGCTTAGAAGTGCCCGAACAGTTTTTAATGTAACTCTGATTGGATTCATCTGAAAAAAGAAAGTCCTGCACACACAGAATGCCTTGAGGGTAAGAAAAAAATGCATTCAATTTTCTATTTTTGGGTAAACTAACCATTTAATTAATTTGGGGTTTTGAGCCTTGGTCATTGTGACTACGTCTGTAGCATCGGTGCACTGTACAATCCTAATTAGTATTAGTTTTCAGTTACACTAATATCAGTTGTAGCACTTGTGGCAGTGTGTTTGAGTTGCGTTAATAATTGCAGTCTCTAACACATTTTGTAACATGCATCAATAAATTGAGCTTGAGTACGAGAATGTTTCTAATGAATTGGATGCACTTTCCCAATTATTTTCACATTTTATATAAATTGGCAATGCGATTGAATTGAATTCAAACTAAATCAGTTCCAAAGTTGGTTTTTAACAAATCTTGGCCGTCCCTTTTCTCTCAGATCAGACATTCTTTGGCGTAACACCGTAACGACACCTGCTACTTCGCTTGGCAAACACAGGCCAATAATCTGAGCTAACTGGAACGTCACTGCTCTGGAAAACAGATAGACGCAGCAGGTGCAATGGCACAAAGAAGTCTCAGAGACCCGTGAGACATGGGCTGGGAGCAGGCGGCCCGAAGGAAGTAGTTTCCACCCATCTCTGTTCAAGCTTAACCTTAGTAGACAAGAGACCACTGAAACGCGCCAATAGCTGTAACTTTACAGCCATGTCAATACATGCGTTTTATTACTTGGTTGTGGAAACTTAACACATGCACACATTTAGGGTGAGCCCAAGATGGTGATTTATGAATGCAAAAATTAAGTCCAGACCTAGGTTTAATCTGCGCCTGGAAATACTGCCCTGGATGATTTTCTTTTGTATACTTTTTAACTTTTAGGCTTGATTTAGTTGTGGGTTTATGGTAGGGCAAAATTTCAACTTAGGGTCATATTTCAGATACAATGTTTTGGTAATGTGAAAGCGAGTTTTCATGATAATGAAAACTTTGAATAAACGCTTGCCTGTTTATAATTTGTTTTTCTCCAGGCAAAACCATTTGACATGGCAGTAAACCCAATTTCAGTATTGCCGAGTTATGACCTTTTTAAAATTTTGGTGCATATTAGTTAAGGTAATTTAAAAAAAAAAAAACTCTTTCCGTAAGGCCACTATTGATTTTGATTTGAATCATACATTTTTCTTTCTTTGTTTATATTCTTGCTTTTCTTTCTTTGTTCTTTCAAGCTGTATGAGGGTTAAAAGCTAGAAAAATGTAGGTCAAAACAATGCAGTCAGCTTTACCTGATGGCGGGGCAACCTGTTTTGTCTCTTCTGAAAATGTAGGTGTGTCATAAACGTAATGCCCTAATGTATACCATTTAATGCTAGGGATGTAACCAGATGTAACCAGGTTTTCACAATGCAATTTGTTTCACAATTTTTTTAAAATGTATATAGTTTTTCTTTTGAAATTAAAATGTCAAATGAATTGAAATTTTAAAACAAATCCCAAATCCCATAAATACAAATAAAATAAATTTCTCATAAACAAAGCGTTACATATACTCCTTTTATTCAAAAATTTGAGGCACTCACTGCATTATTTTTTACCACGAGCCTAGTAAAAAGATGCTGCATTGGATTTAATTTTATTTAAAAAAAATCATGGTCTGACTCTAGCTTCGTGAAACTGTGCTGTATGTAACTTCTGAAGGAAACAAAAACAGCTGGATGCGAATGCTAATTTACAGACAACAGGTGGCAGAACTACGCGTGGACCTGGGGAAATGAGGCTTGTTCGCTGCTGTAAACTTTTCAGATTTTCTTAAATCAGATTTAATGTTTTGCTATGATTTAATATTTTTTTTGAAATTCAAGGAATCACAGTATTTCATGTTTGCAACTTTAGTTTATTATGAAAAAGTTACTTGAATCATGCTGTAGTTGCATCGATACATTCCTAAGTAATGCTGACGTTTTCACAAACATTAGTAAAATCCACTTTCTGTAATGTCAGTCGATGCTTTAAACCTGTTGTCCAGATACCACACGTACAAGGCAGTGCACAAATTTTGTTTGTTTATTTTTTGTCATAAGAAATGTAAGTGGCAACCTAAAAAAAAATATAGGGCCACTTTGAGATTTTATTGGACATTTTAAGAAAGTCCATAGAGACACTCATTCAGTGTATTACCTTACCCAGGAGAGATGGAAAAACAATAGAGAGAGAGGCTCTCAGCAGAAAGATGGGGAAAAATTTTTTTCCATCGAAACTGCAACATCCACAAACATGCTTGTTGACCTCAGACAGGTTGGTTTAATTGGGGCGTGCATTGCAGGTGATGTTTTTTCACTTCCAGATGCTTGACAAATTCTGCTTCATTCACCCTTTTCTGTAATGTTATTGCAGGTGCTGAGACACTTGGGTTGGATCCTTAAAAAGCGTTTGCCTTGCGAAAATAGAGCTGATAGTGTGGTGAGTATAAATGCATTTTGGTGCTAAGATGGCTTTTTTTTTTCTCTCTAATGAAATGGAAAAACTTTTTTTTTCTAAATAAAGCTGGGCTGGGTTTTTGAAAGGACATGAAAAAGGTACAGCTGTTTCAGGGTCTGTTTCAAGCACAAATATTCAAGACAAACTGTGTACCTTTTGGTGTATACGCCAACGTTATTTATTCATATTTTGTAATGAAATGTCCAGTGACATTCCTTCATATGGAGGAGGGAGATTCAGCGGAAATCCTGGAATCACTGTGCGATTGATAATCAATGAGCATGTTTATATGCACACCAGTAAGCTGATAACTCACAATTATCAGCTTAGTAGAAAGTTTTCCCTGTTTACACGCATATCAGTAAGCTTCGTTTGCCTGGCTTCATTCATAAATCAGGTTATTTAGTTCTGTAGTGACGTCAAAATATCATAATTTCAGTATCCGACTCAGTATTTAATACATTTGTCAGTTGTGATATTAAATAAAGCTTGCAAAGTGTCAGCGGGAAACCTATGCGGTTATAAATGCAGCATTGTGACTGAACCATTTCTATTTCTGCTGCATGAGATGAGAACACTTTTTTTTTTTGATCATTTTCTGTGTCATTAAAAAGTCTGCTTTTGTGTGATAGCCTATATTTTCTTCTTTATGTACTGCTAGAAGTTTGTTCTGTCTTAAATCCGCACTAAAGATACGTTTCTGTCACGTATCCACATGCACACTTCAATAAGCCGGCAGAAAGCGGGTTACTGTGTTTACATGCTGCACGAATTCGGAGTAAGAGGCAAAAAATCGACCTGTTCCGACCAGTTTATGCTTACGCCATTTATGACATTGCTCCAGTAAAAGAAAACGGGTTATTGCGTTCACATGACCAGGTGCGTTTTCGGCTTATTAAGCATAATCGGCTTAAGAATGTGCATGTAAACGCACTCAATGCATTACTAGTAGTAAATACTGGCAGATGGAGAGAGAGATCAAATGAAGTACAACTATGAAATATTAATGCAATTTCAAATAACAGTCTTCTATTTGAATATATTTTGAAATATTACTTGTTTCCTTGATCATTCTCCTTAATCATTATTCCAGTCTTCACTGTCAGCTGTGCTGGATAGCATGCATTTCAAATGGAAATCTTTTGAAGCATTTTCATGTCTTTGTGGTCACTTTTAATTTCGTTAATTTCGTTCACTTTTAGGCTCGTTTCTTTTCTAAAAATATGAATTTCTTGTCAAACCTTTCCCTAACTTTTACCTGTATCCCACCTCAATTTTACAATACAATATGATCACAATAGGTACCTTTAATTTTTTTTGATGTTAAGATGTATATAACAGTACCATTCATAAATTTGAGGTCAGTAAAAGAAAAATAATAATCTTGGTGGGTTAAGGTGTTAAGGGTTGGGTCAACAGTATAATTATAAATATACACAAATGAATTACAGATGCATTTACATGGAGATATTTTTTAAAGTAAAAATACCATGTAAAAAATCTATGCATGCAGCAAGTGCATTGTATCAATTAATTAAGTACGTAGTAGTTAAGGCCACCTAATATGAAGTAGAAAGAGAATCCATTAACTTTTCAAAGTGTTGAGGTGTCTGTCCCGAATCAGAGCCTGGTGCACATTCAAAATGATTAGAATTGACTCCAATAAAGGTCAAGGGGTCATAACATATCCTGAACAGCACAACACTCTTTTTTTTTTTTTTATATCTTGCCTTCAGACTTCGTACTCTGAATCATGATGGCATTGAAATGATTTAGGGCATAGTAATAAGCATGCATTTGGCGGTTTCATATTATTTGCTTGCTTTAGCCTCCTGGTGATCAGTATTAGCATATTTTTGTCTTCAAAAATAGTTCCAAAACAGTTCGAAGCAGGATCAATCATTTCGTGTCTCAGAGCAAAACGGATTGATACAGACTCTGCCAATAAAATTAAAAGCCCTACCGCAACGCATTTTTGCTTTATAAATGCTGTTTTGAAGTCGGTTGTTCACTACAAAAACATAATTATAACTGTTACCAATTATCTTCAGTCATGATTCATTAACTGATACACCCCGAACCCAGAAAGCTGAGTTCCCACTGATAATTACAGCATTGTAGTAGTGTTAATGTGAAGGCAACCATTATCGTATGCACAAGACTGTCATCAGATAGCAAACTTAGATGGCGCCTAGGATGTAATTTATAAATTCAGCAATCTGCTTTTTATAATAAGCCAAGGTGACGGCTTTATCCGGAGTTGCCTTTATTGGTAACTGCTTTGAGAGCAAACGGTAACTTCTTAATGTAATCGTTAATGCTAACGCACTCCATTCAGAACAATGAATGAGTCTGTGTGTGCTGGCATCTAGCTATAGTAAGTGATTTTGGCAGGTGGTGGTATGATGTAACCCTTCTGAACGGCTCCAGCGAGATCATGTTCCAGCAGACCTTTAGGCAGTGCTTGTTCCACATGTTACAGAAACACCCCATCCTGAGGGTATACATGTGTTAAAAAAAACACACACACACACCAGCAGCAGAATCGGGTCGAAGGGTATAGTTTCTTTATCGCTGCAGATAAGATGCCTCCACTGTTAACCGGGTCTCCACAGACCTTGGATTTGTTACTCATTAGTCACTGCTGCTGTCTGAGTTGCGTTATAGTGAGTTCCTGGAAACGCTGCCGGTGCACTCAGTTCACATGGAGATGAATAACTCTCCTAACTGAGCGGGAGCGGTTAAACCAATCTGTTATTGATTATTGGCTTTTTCTGTGTTCCAGCATTGATTCTGGTCATTTCTTTGACTGGTCAGTTATCACTCATTATCTGCTGCTTTTTTATCACATGTTGGAAATGCTAGGTATGCCAAATAAAGTAACACGTTGCAATTCTGACAATAACCGCGTGAACTGCACGCACGCACGTCAGATCATGTCACCCCAAAGTCAAAAGAGGGAAAATGTTTCTATAGTTTATTACCTATACAAACCTTTATTAACTTTCTACAGTTTTTTTTTTTCCAAGGATGCAATGTATTGTTCAAAAGCGACAGATACAAAACTTTTGAAAAGAACGGCACTTGTTCTACTTTTTCACCCCAAGAAAAAAAAAAGTTTCCACTAAATTAATCAAAAGTGTAAATGGCTCCTGAGAATTCTGCTTTGCCATCACAGTATAAATTGCATTTGCAAATATGTTAAAATAGAAGATAGAACAGTAGATTATAAGAGTTATTTTAAATCAAACAAATGCAGGCTTGATGAGAAAAAAATAATTAATACCAAAGCATTTTGAAAAAAATTCCACCGTCCCCAAACTTTTAAATGCTATTATAATGAACAAATAAATTTAGGTTTGTTTCAGATTTATTATTTATTATATATATATATATATATATATATATATATATATATATATATATATATATATATATATATATATATATATATTATTTATTTATTTATTTATTTATTTATTTATTTTTGGTATAATAAGCACATTTAATCACTTTTCTTTTGAAATGCTCCAATGATCTGCTTGTTTATTATGCCATTATTGCTGCAGTCTTAAAAAGTCACAGCACTGTAAAGGCATATTTATTAGCAGTAACAAGTTCCTGTACTGGATTTCCAGCAGTCATTTAGGAGCAGCAGCATAACACACACATTCTGCAAAGATCAAATACTGTACATTAACATTTTCATATCCATTACCATTCTAATGGCAGTTGAGAGTTGTCATAATAGAAATAACATAATTATTATAATAAATGTTTTCCTTTTTCATCCGTCTTTGTGGTGAAATATGTTCAGGACCGGTTTTGTGTGATTCAAGCCTTGAGGTGTCGCGACGCATTCTTCTTTTCATTTAGATCATAATGCATACGTCCTTTGACATTCATTTCCACGCCTCACCTTTGGTCCAAGAGGGTGTTGAATTCAGTGATTCATACTACAGAAAGAGCGTGTAGGCTGTAGGGTCGGCTTCGGCCGCCTTACTCATAGTTTAGCTGCTAGCAATCAGGCCACTTTTAGTGTCACCGGTTAACAGGGGCGAACGAGTTCATTAAACCCGCTCGGCACGTCCGTGTCGCACATGAAATCAGCTCCAGGATCATTCCGTTGCAGGATAGTTTTCACACAGATTCGAAGAAACAACATGCTGATTAATTAACGAACGACAAAAGATTAATTAATGCTGAGCGCGTACATTGTAGGTATGCTAATCAGCATCAGAATTATGTCAAAACAAACAAATTATCTATATTGATTATTCTCACATTCTTTTTTTTTTTTTTTTTTTTTTTTTTTTTTTTTTTTTTGAATCAGTTGAATCAATTCTAGAAAGGAGCTTGGTAACCCTTCTAAAAATGTTTTAAAATGCTTTTTTTCTGTAAAAACTAGCCACATTGTTGTTTTTCTAAATGACATGCTTGGAGTTCTGGAAGTGCCGGAGGAGGGCAAAAACGTTACGCAATCCCCATGGTCCTCCAGGAATCCAGGCAGTTTAGTTCTTGTCCTCACGTTACCTCCCATTCTCGTTGCCCTCTGTCAAGTCCCGGTTCGGAGCAGCGCATCGCCTCCCTTTCCAGCGACTCCCACCTGTGCGCCAAAGATAAAATCATTGATACGAGAGTCAACATTTCATTACAGAAATGCCGTGAACAGCCACCTCAGACAGAAAAGTGACAGGCGCGTTCACCCAGAAGCAATGTCACAACATATGCAGATAACCTTTCCTGTCTCTGATATGTCCTTTTATTACATCAGCCACAAACTTGACTGTTTTTTAAAAGTTGCCACGCGGTGTTTACTTTACAAGATTTAACCCCTTTAAGGGTTTAAAATGAGCTTTACAAAAATGAGCTCTGAAAATTTCCCATTATTGCAACATTAGCTAAATTTGTCAATAAAAGCAATCAGATGCACTTTAATCTTTGTGTTATTTAATTACCAAATTATGATAAAAGGAATAAATTGACTTTTTTAGACTTTAAGTGTGTAAAATATAATGTCTTTTGACGTATACGTGGTAGATCTGCAATCATTTTCACTTTTGGTTGTTAATGAGAGGCGACGTTCAAGAGAAATATGTGCGCAAAGCAGCGTGTCTGTACAATGTGCCGTTTTTTTTTGTTTTATGACTTCATTTACAAACCATAGTAACATTGTTTCTGGGATGAGTGTGGTCATTTTGAATTGAATTAGCTTTAAACACACTTTTTTGTCACTTTCATACGAGTCATTGAACGATCTCAGAAAATCCAATATATTAAAAAGAAACCTTAAATCAAGGTTTTTTTCAAAACGGAGTGCATCAACATAATGACATCAAAAAACCCGTTGGAAATGCAGGTGGCTTTAAAGGCTTTGGAGTTCTTGTCCTTTGCAGAATGACTTTGATCCAACTTTTGTTGGAGCTGAAACAAGACCGTTTAATGATCCCATAGTGGCTGTGGTTAGGCGCTTTATAGGAGATGTTAAAATACATCCCCCTGTATTCAGAGATGACTATGTTCAAGCTATTCACAGGCTGAAGAGCGAAAACGGCGTGTAATTAAAGGATCCATAATGGCAGAGCAATGTTATCCGCAGTGCAGCGGTTAAAGGATTCTTAATAAAATGAACTCGGAGACCTATGGCGGATGCGTCTGTGTTTGGCTACAGCCAGCGCAATCCACTGACCCGCTTCTAGGACATTCCACACAAAAGAAAAAGAGTAGGGAGATCCATTCGTGGCCCTGATGTGTCATATTCCCCCAACCCTCTTATGCTCAGACAGACACTGATGGATCCAGATCCTAAAGTAGGTCAGGTGAGGTTACGCTTTAATCTCCCTGGTCCAATTTGATTTTATTTTTCGCCCTTCGGAGAGTAGGTTGCATCACAAACAATTTAGTCCAGCATCCGTCTTAATCGCTTGTGACAGCATTCGCTAGCGTGTGGCATCTAATAAGCAACAGTCATTGTTTCTGCCGGATTGATTGGGCTGCTTTGCCTTTGAACTCGTCCTGATTGTTGGATGCTGACGGAGGGACGCAAGCCATATGCTGATTCCTCCAAGCGTTCGGTGGAAATGGCGTTGACATAAGTGCCTTGAAAAAAGGAATAAAAATGGTACTATTGTCTGGATCTGGGGTGACGGTGGCACGTCTGCTTCAGAGCTGTTGTGTTATGTGCTCTGACATTTACTTTGGTAACCGAGTGTTTCATGAAGAACAGTTAGAGAGATGTAATTTATAATTTTATGAAATTATAATAATTATACCTAAAACTATATATTGCGTCTTGAGCTAACCGAAACACTAAAAGGACATTTACATGTGACTTTTTAGTTGTACTGCAGACTCTACATTTTGATGTTAATTCATGTTCATCAATTACTATAATAGTACAGAGAAAGAAATGACTAGGGTTCAAAGATGAGGTTCATGCGTTAACAGAACGCGGCATATAGACTAGATCTTGATCGTGAAAAAGCCAAGAATTGTTCTGGATATTGTCAATATCTACACAGTTGACAGCATTACCTGTTGTGATTTAGTTCAAGTGTGTGTCAGTGTTGCTGTGCTGCAGAGATGGGGGTCTTTTATATGCATATGTGAACATGACAAAAGATGTGATTGCTAAACAATCATAAAAAAGATTACATGCAGATGTTTAAATCATAACGTAGTAGCCTCAGCAAAAACTCGCAAATGAATAGTTTTGATTCCAAATGTGACCATTTTAGTCGCAGTCTGGAGCTATGATATATATGTACATACAACATCATTTACTAACACACACACACACACACACACACACAGACAGACTGTATTTTCTATCGCCCTACACCTAAACCTACCTCTAACAGGAAACTTTCTGCACTTTTACTTTCTCTTTATAAGTTTAACACCCGTGGGGAACTCAATTTAGGTTCCCACTGTGACATGAGTCCCCACAAGCATATATAAACCAGACCACACACACGAAACAAGATAACGATGATAATAATTACCATTACAATACCATAAGAGTAGCACTGTTTTTTATTGGTAAAGCTGTGTATTATGAATTGCTGTATTATTGCAATAGATGGTTGCATATTCAATATTTTTATATATTAAGTATTTTCTAGTATTTACATCTTGCTGTTGTTAATATCAACATAATTGTCTTTTTATTATTTTTGTGCTGATTATACAGTCTGTAAAGCACTGTTTACTTCATTGATGCACGGTACTTTATTCATACCATTTTGTGTAATTCATTATTTTAGCTGTTTTTAATATTTATGTTGCCGTTATGTTTTTATTTGATAAAGGCGTTAATATTTCATCATCCTAAATGTTATTGGGATGGTGAAATAATAATATAAATACATTTAAATCTATATCACAAATGCTGACATTTAGAATCAGCTGTAATCTGAAAGTAAGTTGAAGTAAAAGTGTGCATTGTAGTGCTTTTAAAGGCATGCTCTGTTTGTCTGACCAGCCTGACGGCACAGGATGAGCTTTGGGCCAGGACTATCTCTCTTTCCTTTAAACATGCTGTGGTTGTGAGATTTTCAGGAGTAATCATTTACATTACGCTTAGAAAGCTGTTTGTCTGTCTGTAATATTGCTTGGAAAGCAGGTCAAACGTAATCTCCAAAATTTATGCCACTCTTGAGACAGATTTTTAACGCTTAGGCTTTTGGGATATTTTCTTTTGTGCTTAATTGGTGGAAGAGGAACACTGACTGTGAAGAGTGTCTTTAAGGAATTTGCGTCCAACGGTCAGTGTTACACAAGAACACAAGCTCTCCAAGCTTCTCATTGTTCTCGGAGGCCCTCGGAGGTTTGAGAGGATCAAGTTTACTGTTGTCAAGGGAGTCGTGTGAAAAGCCCAGAATACCACTGCCAAACACACACACACACACACACACACACACACACACACACACACACACACACACACACACAGAAAGGTGTAATCAGCCTCTTCTAAATAGTTAAGTGTGTTGTTTTTCTATGCTAAAATACTTTCTCTTCTCAGTTCAATGGGACTACTGTTAGTCAGTCAGCTGCGTGTTGACATAAAGAAGACTGTAAACACTGTGGCTTTGTGGTGCTTTCAAAATATTATGTTTGCATCATCAGCCCGACATTCTCGGTCTTTAAAAATAAGATTGACGTAGTTCAGGCTGTAAAATGTCATGTGGTCTGACTACCTAAAGCACAACAATAATGAATTATCATGAATATTCTCGAAGGCTTCAAAAATAGCTCTGTCAAACGATTTGCATGCGTGTACTGTTTATCAAGCATATATAAATGTGCACACATGCATGTATATTTAAGAAAATGTTGTTTATATATTAAATGTATATGTATATAATTAAAATATATAATATATATATATATATACACACATATATATATATATATATACACACACATATATATATATATATATATATATATATATATATATATATACACACACACATATATATATATATATATATATATATATATATATATAATATATATATATATACACACACACACACACACACACACACACACACACACACACACACACACACACACACACACACACATATATATATATATATATATATATATACACACACACACACACACACACACACACACACACATATATATATATATATATATGCATAAAATATTTCACGACATGTGCATATGTATTTAAACAAAAAACTTATTTTAATGTTAATTCTATTATTTTTATTATAATTATTATTATTCTGTTTAAGCATTTTTGGAAGATTTAAGATGTGTGCAAATATTAAATTTTTGTTACACCACATGGCATTGATAGTCATTAAGTTTTTTTTTTTTTTACATTTTTAATGTTGTGAATTAACATCTTATTATTTATTTAACTTTTTATTTATTATCCATTTAGTTTTAATCAGGATTTTTAAATGTTAAAAATTGCTTGTATTTTTATTTTTATATATATATATATATATATATATATATATATATATATATATATGTATATATATATATATATATATATATATATATGTATATATATATATATATATATATATATATATATATTTTATTTATTTTTTTTATGCGTGAAAATCGTGTTAAACGTTTACTAGGTTGCACTACTTCATAATGGATTTTATTTATAATTTTTTGTTTCATATTAAAATCAAAATAGTTAAATGTGAGTATTAAAGCGGCAAATACTATTATTTGCCACTTGAACGCATTTAGTCTCTCCGGAGCTGCAGGAAAATTACTTCTATCACTGTTTCTAATTTGCAGACTTCCTTCTGCTTGGCCTTTTTTGACATTATTGCTATAAACTGGCTCTTATCAGACGGTAACTCGATAGCCATACGTTACACCTTTCACCCAAAACAGTTAAATAGCATTTCCTCTCAGACTTCCCCCTCAGCCTTGAATAACACAGTACAAACTCCCTCACCCTGAGTGCACGCGCTCCAGAGTTACGCAACCCACGCCGCCTTTGATTATACAATGAAGATTACGCTACACGCTAAGCATCCTCCAGTGCACCAAAATGTCGTCCAAGGCAGAGAACGTATCGTGAAATTTGCATTCCTGAAGGCGATTTACGAGACGCAGATGGCGATATATATCTCACGGAGGTCCGTGACCCGCTTCAATAAAAGCTCTTTCTGTGTCACATCTACGAGGGAATTTCCCCACCCGTGGTTTCTTTACTTGAACTAATGTTGCGGACTGTAAATGCCTGGAGTTCCCTGCTCTGTTTTGCAGGCTAGGTGGTCCTGAAGAGCAGGGGTGATTCATTGGAAGGTAGCGGTCCTCCTCGGTATCGACTCGGCCGCTCGATAATATAGATGAGCACTCTGCACTGTTGCAGGGATTTAATTTGGCTATGCTGTGAGATAAAACGCATCGATCCAGTGGCACCGCTCTACCTGATTTGATTGGACGCCACAGTATCTGTGTTATCTGATTGGCCTTGACACACTGCCTTTTGATGATGTTCCTATTTGCATGCTTTTGCATATTTTATGAAGGGAACGCAAGACGGGCAACTCTAATGTTCGAAAAGTTCAGCCAGCTAATCGAGCGTTCACCAGCAGGCTAAATGTTACTCAAAAACAAACCATAGCCTGTTAAGAAGGGAGCAGGTAGGCGTTACGTCACACGACGGCCCCGTCTACAAATAGAATGAAACCCCATCGCTCAAAAAACGATTGCAAGCAAGAAACCGAAGAGGAGGCGAAAACCATCCCGCTCGCAAGCAAACCACATCCTATGACTGTAAACGCCGAGCGATGGCGGAACACTTTCCAATTCACTTCTCTGTATAGATGAGGATCTGGAATGGCGAAGACACCGAGGTCATGAGGAAATGGGTCACTTTTCTGAATTAGAACGTATGTGGTTACGCAGCACTTCGATGCGGAACCGAAAACATGTTTGTGCTCGGCGATGCTCTTTTCTGGAGGAAGTCCAGCGCTGAGCGGACGTCTCGAAATTGTGGCGTAATACAGAAATATTATTTGAATGAACAACTCTAAAATGTATGTAAAGAAATGACCTTGAAAATGGAATGCGTCGCTCGTCTGTTTTAAATCACAATCGACTAATATTTAGAGTGCGTCAGATCTAGGTCAGGTTTAATTTCGATTCCTGCCCTAAAAAAAAATTCAACATCTGTTAGCGCTAACGGACATTTTGGCAGCTCCGTAAAGCCAAAGTCACAATGAATCCAAGTGTCAAACTCAAGTAAACAGAGGTATTTTGTAGTAGCCCTCATGTAAACATTTTCAGTGGCTGATGCTTCTACTGCTCTGTAGTCTTGGTGCAACAGCGCCCCCACTGTTTAATGGCCACTTGCGGTACTACAACTTGTTATTCAGCCATGCAGGGCTGTGAAGCCCTTGGTAACCTCTGGCAGCGTAGTACACACTCAGGTTTGGGCTGACAAAGAGAGCTTTTACCCCCTTATTGCACTGTAAAAGAGGCTTTTTATACACGCTCTGAGTGGAAGGCAGAGAGCCTGGCAATATCCGTATCTGTCGTTTTTTTTTTTACAGTATATTCTGCGATGTGGCTTTCTGATGTTGTCTTTGTCCTTTCTCTCTCAGGCTAGTGTCCTGTGTGCTGACCTCATGGTGTAAGCAGGTGTGAAGATGAGTATTAGCAGCGATGAGGTCAACTTCCTGGTGTATAGATACCTGCAGGAGTCAGGTAGGTTCTGCTCAAACTAAACGGCCCAAATCAACACTCTGAAACTATAACTGTCACACAGCTTTTGCCTGCAGTGATGGTTAATAAATTTAAAGAGGAGCAAAAAAACCCCACACTTTACACATCTTCTGAATCCACATGAAACTAGGCCTATTAGAATATCACTCTTTATTGGATATCGCTCACAGATATGTAAATGTATCTGTCAGTAATGTATACTATCAGCGTTGATTTATAGTAAAAGCGATGGAGCACGCACACACACACTCGATACCCTCTGCGTAGCTGTTAGCTGAGAGAGAAAGTTGATCCAGCAAGCGTCACGCTAAAGTGTTTATCATTCCCTCTGGCAGGGTTTTCCCACTCGGCCTTCACATTCGGCATTGAGAGTCACATCAGTCAGTCTAACATCAACGGCGCCCTAGTGCCCCCTGCTGCCCTGATCTCCATCATTCAGAAGGGCCTGCAGTACGTGGAAGCTGAAGTCAGCATCAATGAGGTGAGAGCACAGCTTTATTCACCAAATCAATCAAGGTGCCTTTACTCGTTTACTTCAAGGATTTCTTTTAGTATATTTAAAAACAAGCAGTCTTGCATATATAATATTATTGTAATAATTTGTGGATTAATCTTAATTATTGGTTAAATCTCACAAAACATTTTGAAATATATATATATATATATATATATATATATATATATATATGTCACAACTTGAAAATACTGTTGAAAAAAATGTTGAAATAAAAAAATGCAAGACAAACTAGTTTAAGGAAACTTTTCACACGACTGTCAGGTATGACACATCACCCTCATTTATCATCATTCTTCTGTTTTTATTCAGTCGTTATACTGGTAATAAAACATTTACAAAGCCACATGCCACTATATTTACAATCCCATAAACATTTACCCTACTTTTATCAGAAGTATTTCTAAATAAATACAACAAAATATGTGCTTGCGACCTTATGTGCGGTATTAGAGCTAACATTAGCATCATGCTGACGTACAAAATTGATGAGATTAATAGTACACTTTTAGTCAAGTCATTTAAAGCCACCATCGAGTGTCTGTGGTAATTTCCCTTTTGCTATCACACGTAGTATTTGGTATTTTGCTGTTGTTAAAATATACCATTTATAGCCTGTTTGTATCGCTGCACAAATTCATTATTATGAAACTATCCAAATCTCAAGAAAATCGCTTACAAACCATATAGTGGGTTTATAATAATCCATAGTGCTTGCTGTCTTGTTTATTTCCGGTGCGTAATATGAAAGCTCTATCTGAAACTCATTTTTTTGTGACATTAGAGCTCGGCCAGGTATACCTCCCGAGTACGATGCACATTAGTATTTCATTTTATTTTTACGTGTGTTCAGGATGGCACGCTGTTCGATGGGCGGCCCATTGAATCTCTGTCATTGATCGACGCGGTGATGCCCGATGTGGTACAGACCCGGCAGCAGGCGTACCGAGACAAACTGGCCCAGCAACAGGCCGGCGCAGCTCCCTCTGCAACCAGCACCAACATGCAGGGTAACGCCAAAAACGGAGAAAACACCGCAAATGGAGAGGAGAACGGTGCTCACGCCTTACCTAGTGAGTCACTTACACAGTTCATCAGCGTCACGCAACGTTTCTTTCAGTTGCATTTTCTCTCAGTGATGTATGTCGTGTGCGTTAGTCCTCACGTGCCTCCGTCTTTACAGATAACCACGCAGACATGATGGACGTGGATGTAGATGTGGAGATCCCTCAGAATAAAGCCATGGTGCTGAGAGGTCACGAGTCAGAGGTCTTCATCTGCGCCTGGAACCCTGTCAGTGACCTGCTCGCCTCCGGGTCAGTTATAAGCACGCTTGTCTTCCATTCGGCTGTTCATCCACAGTAGGGACGCACCGATCAGATACCTAGATCAGTGACCTTTTCTACTGGACTGACACTGGCGATTGTAAACACGCATTGTAATTTGCTAAAGAGTGTGGGACAGGACTGGTTTTTAATTCTCTAGTTTCTCGATTTTTAATTGTTTCATATTTTGAGAATAGATAAATTTAATAATTTGCAGCCAGCTTCGTGCCTTGTTACTTTTACCTTTTTGTTTAATATTAAGCTTTTTAATTTTCAGTAACTGAATTCAAATAATACATAAAAAAGCATTAACATGCAATTTAATATTTAATTACAACAAAAATAAAAAGTTCTATTATGAATCGGTTATTTTGTAATACAAATTGCCTTGTGTGCAGTATGTTTGTATAGAAGTCAGCTGTTCATTTTTATATATATAGGCGCACACAAAGTAATTATCTGATATTGTATCGAAATATAATGAAAAAATCTAATCTTATCATGTATGGTAATACCCAGCCGTAGTGTGGAAGACTAGAAGCTGGCTGTGGATTGCTGAAGTACCAATAATCAGAAAGAAAGCGTGTGACTGGTGCATCTGTAGAAAATAAAAGTTATTTGATCCTCTGGCTCCCTGCAGGTCTGGAGACTCAACGGCGCGCATCTGGAATCTGAGTGAGAACAGCAGCAGTAGCTCTACACAGCTCGTCCTGAGGCACTGCATACGGGAAGGAGGCCAAGACGTGCCCAGCAACAAAGACGTCACATCGTTAGACTGGAACGTGAGTTCAGCTACGACACGCTCCCTTCTCTACTAAAACGGTGTATTTTCACAGACTTAACATTTGCTCTTTTTGTTCATCAGAGTGAAGGTACACTATTAGCCACGGGCTCCTATGATGGCTTTGCAAGAATATGGACTAAAGATGGTAAGCAAACCGGTTTTCCTTGCGTTCTGTCATTCCATTCAGCAGACTAATAACTGTGTTCATTCACAGGTAATCTGGCCAGTACCCTTGGTCAACATAAAGGTCCAATATTCGCATTAAAATGGAACAAAAAAGGAAACTTTATCCTCAGTGCTGGTGTTGATAAGGTAAGAACTACAGGCTCTAAAGTATAGAAAGAAAGTACCAAGAACAATAGCAACAAACCAAGCCAAAATACCTTAGCAACAGCTAAATATATCCTGGAAGTCATCTAGAACAGGGTAGTGTTGTTTTTGAAATAACAGTATTAAATATTTATATATATATTTTTTAATTAATTCTATATTTAAAGAAAATTATTTTTATATGATGATTATTATTATTTTATAATTTCCACCAGTTAACAAATTTGTGTGTTTTTTTTTTTTTTTTTTTTTTTAATAGTTATAAGGGTTTCCCAAACTCTAGGAGTTTTTAATCTAAAAGGAAAATAATTTATTTTTAAAATAAAAAAGTTAATTATTTTTAATGAAATGCTTAGTAAATTTCATAATATTTAAAAATATATTTTATTTGCTTACCTGCTTGTCTAGGGTTGATTAACCAATATTAGTAAACTGTAAAATGTATTATTACCGTTCATAACTAGAAGAAAAATGGTTTGGGGGGAAATTCCCGACAGAACTTTAGCATTGCATCCACCACTCTTTTCTTCAGAGAAAAATCTATATTTTCTAGTTAATACGTGTCGTGAGTGGCACATAAATTACCCACGTCACTTTTAAATATGCATTATATTTTACCCTGTCACAGATGATTTAATATTGCCTCCTTTCTTCAGACAACAATCATTTGGGATGCTCACACAGGGGAAGCCAAACAGCAGTTCCCGTTTCATTCAGGTGCACACAGACTCCACTTTATCAGTAGTATTTTATAATTTTTTTTTAAGGGGATAAAGCTCTCACGCTGCGGCCTTTTCTCCCTCTCGCCTCAGCACCCGCTCTGGACGTGGACTGGCAGAGTAACAACACGTTTGCCTCCTGTAGCACAGACATGTGCATCCATGTGTGCAAACTGGGCCAGGACCGACCCATTAAGACATTCCAAGGACACACAGTAAGACCCGTCTGCTTGTCCCTCCGTTTCCTACAAGCCCAGTCTGCCAAACTAATCCATCCCGAACTCTTTCTCCCTGTCTCCAGAATGAAGTTAATGCAATCAAATGGGATCCGACCGGTAACCTGCTGGCGTCGTGTTCTGATGACATGACTCTTAAGGTAATACTCCTTGTAACATTTGCTATGCTATTTATCATATTTTGCAACTAGGATAAGTGCAAGGTACACGTTTTGATGATACAAGTGCTGTCCTGGTGATCTAAATAATTTCTGCTTCTTCTATCGCCCTAGATCTGGAGTATGAAACAGGACACTTGTGTTCATGATTTGCAAGCTCACAGCAAAGAAATCTACACTATCAAATGGAGCCCCACAGGTCCAGGAACCAACAACCCCAATGCCAATTTAATGCTGGCCAGGTAGTAGTAACACACACCTCCTGCTGGCCAGACTGGTATACTGTATGTCAAAGAATATTTTTGTTGGTAATTTACACACACACACACACATCTATGAATGAACATAGCTGTTTTCTAGAATGCAAAAAAGTGCTGCGCCTACCAGCATCCCCAGTTCAAATACCACTTCTGCACTATACTATTACAGTTTTTTTTTTATTATGCTATCACTTTTTTTTTTGCCTTTTTTTTTTATGTAGTCAAAAAAACAACTGTAGTTTGACTGATTAATTAGAATGCACAATGAAGAAAAAACATGATGAAAATGATAAAAATGTAATGCTGTTAAAACACTTAATATCCATTTTTCATGCTGAAATTTAAAATGTTGCTATGGCTAAATTCTCTTGGAGCATGTAACTTTTTTTCCCATTATTTTTTAAAAAAATTAAAAAAGGGAAAAAAAAAGTTTAAGTTTGCTTCTCTCTGTTGTTTTATATTTGTGACTTTTGTCTCACATTTGTCACAATTTGGATTTTTTTTTTTAAATCTCCGAATTGAGAATTTATATCTTACAAATGTAAGTCACAGTGAGTTTACATTTTTGTGAATATGTAGTTTTGGCTTCATTACAAAAAAAGCTACTAACAAGCTGCTATGGTAATTAAGCATAAAATGATGCTTTATCAGTATTGACCGAATTTCTTTGAGAAAGGGCCTCAATTAAACGCTCACTCCCTGACACCTCTAGTGCTTCCTTCGACTCCACTGTTCGGCTTTGGGACGTAGATCGAGGCATCTGCATCCACACACTAACCAAACACCAGGAGCCCGTGTACAGCGTGGCCTTCAGCCCCGACGGACGCCATCTAGCCAGCGGCTCTTTTGACAAATGTGTCCACATCTGGAACACGCAGGTAAGACCGGAAGTCCTCCGATCCAGACAATGCCCAACGCGCGGCTGGATCTGAACTCTCCTATCGCTCTCGTTCCCACAGACTGGTGCTTTAGTCCATAGCTACAGGGGGACAGGGGGCATTTTTGAAGTTTGCTGGAATGCAGCAGGAGACAAAGTAGGAGCAAGTGCGTCAGACGGCTCTGTAAGTACAAGCTCAGTGCTGTGCTCCTCAAATAAAGGTGTCGGATAATGCCCATCTTAAACGTCTCCTTGCTTTCCTCGTAGGTTTGTGTATTAGATCTGCGGAAATAGCGCTGCTTGCTGGAAGCCATGGACCGACTATGAATGTGTACATAGCCAAAATGACTGTCCCTGACCCTCAAACTGCTACAGTCCCTAGTGAACCATGGCCAGCCACTACAGACAAACAAACACAAGCACCCTGACGCCACAGGCCGAGCGGAGAGGATGTGATTCCAACCAGAGACATTCAAATGACTTTTGTAAGGTGGAAAAAAAAAAAACAAACAAACATTATAACAGAGGAAGAAGGAAAGACAAGACTGGTATATGTACCAAATTTGGAAGATATTTTACTATTTGTTCTCCAAAACCAATCTCATCGAAATAAACAAACGAAAGGATTTTAATCTTTGTTGGTAGTTTCCGTTTCAGTGTGCAGACATATCGTTTTCTTTTCCTCCCCCCCTCTCTTTCTTTCTTTCTTTCTTTCGCACATTTGATTTGACGTCAAAGCTGCATGATTCCAGGACTCACGTTTTCCTCCATTTGACACGAGTACAGATATTTAGTCTTTTGGTACTGGATGTTTTGTGATTTCAACAGTGTGGGGACATGAGAAAAAAAAAAAAAAAAAAAAAAATCAATCTTTTTCTTGTTCTTTGGTTTTCCTTTTATGCTATGGTGTAACCGTAATCTTCCCCTCAGACCCTGTTTTTTTCCCCCCAGATGAGAGGTACATTGACCTCCACAGAAACAGGCACGCATATCCGTTCGCTCATACTACTGTATTTAAGTGGTAGATCTTCCCCCTAAAAAGAAGACCGACAATTATGTTCCTCAGTTTGAGACGTGGGGGGAAAAAAAGAGACTTGCTTTAGGTTTACATTATTTTGAATGAAACCCTTCATACTTTTGTACTTTTTAATTGGATTATTTACTTAATTTTGTCTTTCATTTACAGTCCTTTTTTTGCTGTTATACAGTGTTAATAAAATATTTTTTTTTTTGTTGGAGAACCCAAAACCTAAAGCAAGTCTGTTGACAGAACATCTGACTAAGCATCTATATTAATGCTTTTTCAAAAGTAATTTTTGGGGTTCCCTGCACTGCTATGTGATGGGATGCTGACGTTCACTTACTGTAATCGCCTGCATGAGGACGGTCTAATAACTTTAGGTTTTTCTCGGCGTTTAGTCTGCGACGCTTTTCAATGCCTCGACCAGCGAGGAGGGAAAAAAAAGTCCCAGACCCCAAGAGTGCAAAAATCTGCCTGAATCCGTTTTTGTCCCCCACAGAGATATTTTCAGGCTATAACCCCGCATTTAAACAATATCATTTAAACGTGTCGTATTTTGTGATTTTGAAACTGATGAACCCCCCCCATCTGAACACTATTTATTACAGCCTATGCCATCAGAAGGGTGTTTGCCCCAGCGCCTGCCCGCCCCGTAGCGACCTTCAGTTCCTCAGTGTCATTTCTAATCATTATTCTTACTGCATCTGTGTCTCCTGGACTTTTTGTACTCTTTTAAAACTTTTGTAATTCATATTTCTTTGTAGCTATTAAAAAAAAAAAGAAAAAAAAAAAAAGTAAATAAGCAAAAAAAAAAAAGAAAAAAAAAGAAGAAAAAAAAGCCCCTACGAACTACTGGAGGTCGGTTTGAGGGTGTACAGCTTAGACCTCAGTTTTGCTCGCTCTGAGTCCCGTGAGTTCTCAGATGTCCCCACACCTGATCTTTGTTTCCCCAGTCAAATGTTTTTGGTTGCAAAAATTCCCCCCTGCATTGCATTGATCTGTTGTCATTTGAATCAGATCTGGAGTCCAAAATAAAGTATATTTTGATATTATGGCTGTGTATTTATTCTCCTGATTTGACATTAAAGATGTTACAAATGAACCCGTTACTGAACAAGACTAGGGACTAATCTTACAGAGAGTTCAGTCAGAAAAGAAAATCCATATTTATCCTCGCTATCCAAATAGTAATGCCATTGCTTAATGTTGCTTGATATTTCTGTGCTTTATAATTCTAATTCAAATGTCTACGTAATTAGGCACTTTTGCACTTTAATAAACCTTTTTTTCTACCCACCTTCAGGGTCGGTAAGTTTAATAGAGAATTCTAATGCTTAAGTCTTTTATTTGATAAAAACAGTAATATAGCAAAACATTACAATCTAAAATATTTATTTCTTTAAGTTTTATTTCTTTAAGTTTTATTATATATAGATAGATAGATAGATAGATGGCAAAATCTGTTTTTATTTTTTATGATTCCTTTTTCAAGACAGAGCACCATTTATTTGAAATAAAATCTTTCACAAAACAACGGTCTTGTCATTTTTGTCCAATCTAATGCCTCTTGAAATAGAAAGATTTTTTTAAATCTCAAGCTTTTGAATTAATTTAGATAAATATTACTCTTTTTCAAGCATTTGTTTGTCGAAAGAATTCCCTTTTTTTGGTTGCACTATTTCCAGAACGGTTTAATATCGGTCATATTAGAAGTAATCTTGCCTTTGAATGTTTAATTCCATCATATCGATGAGTGGAGTATAAAAACCTGAATGATGGGATCTACACGCACGTAAACATCTTACACCTCTTCAATCAAATCACTACATTTTATTCTGTTATCCTGTGGTTTTTCTTCCTCGTCGAAGCACTCCAGCCTGCTCGTTTAAATCGCAAATTATATACTGGATAAATAACAGCCCGTGATTTCCTTAAAGATCTTTCTGTGGCAGCTCTTCTTGGAACGTTGTTACGGTTTGACGGCGCGAATGCAGATTTAATCACTGAGCATTGTCGAGGAAATCAAAATATATCTCCTAACTCCGAGAGCACATGCAATTTTGTTGGATCAAACTGAAGTGGGAGGATGTAAAAATAGCTCGGCTTTGCGTGAACGAGGAGCCTTTTTAACTCAAAGAACGTTTCTGATCTGAGATGCTGTGAACTGTGAGGTTTGGGCAGGTTCTGTGATCTGTGTTTTGTTTGGGTAATAACCGTCCGTTCCTGAGAGACCTCAGCAGCAGACGTTGTCCCACCTGATATCCGGTCGCTCTCATCCAAGAGAAGAATTGGTGTGGAGGACGAGCCCCACGTTCTCGGTGATCTCCAGGATGCTCTGGAAGACGTCGTAGGCTACGGCGAACAGGAAGTAGATGGGCAGCAGCCAGTGGAGCCTGAAGAGTCTCTCGCTGGCGGGCAGAGGCACGGTCAGATGCCTGGAAACAGAGGAGCGGTGAAACAGGAGGACGGGTGGGCATGAGATGAACAAATGCTTTTACTCACTTGAAGCGCTCGGATCTGGAGGATCTCAGCATGAGGAAGATGAATAAGCCCACCTCCGTGTTCAAGGAGAAGGAGACCACTTTATCTAGCATCATGACAAATCCCTACACAACAGACAGTAGACGTCATTTACTGGTGGTGTTTTTGTTAACTGAAAACTAAAGCAGTGTTATTTTAGTAGCACTGATGCAGTTTGTGTTAATAATTTGACATTTGTCTTTAATTTTTTTTATTGTCATTATTATTGATTTGTAATTTAATGCGCAGCACTATAAAAAATTATTTTAAATTAATTTTAGTTTATTTAGCTTTTATTTTAGTTCTCCAAATTAAAATAAAATGAACGTAATTATAGCATTTAGCTTAAGTAAAAAAAAAAAAAAAAAAAAAAAAAAAAAAAAAAAGTTTATTTCAGTTAACATTTATTTAGTTTCTATTATTATTATTATTATTATTATGTCTTAGTTAACAATAATGGAGTGGATATACAATATAAAAAATATTTAAAATGGAATAAAATAGGCATTGCTTTCATTGTTGTCATTTTTCTTTTTTTTTATTTGTCTAAATTGATATAGTTTTTTATATTGTTTTGGCTCAATTCTGGAAGGACACAAAGCATGAATGAAAAGTTTTGGGTGAGTAATTATATTTTGCAGACATGCAATCAAGTTCAGGGGCTTTATTTATAAAATGTTGCGCAGAAACCATCATTATGTTCATTTCTCCGACATGCGCACGTGTGATTCATAGAATTTTCAAAAACCGTCAATAATCCGACAATAAATAGTGCATCTGCTCAGACCACGACCTGGCGCTAAGCGCTTTTACACAAAGACACTTTTCCACGTCAAAGTTTTTATACATTTTAGCCCTGGCGTGGATACTCAACGAGATTAGAGAATAGTAAGACTGTAATACAGTTCTTTTGGGGTTAAATGTTTTTTTTTTTTTTTTTTTTATTTAGCTTCAGTTATTTCAGTAATTCAAGTTAAAATAAAAGAAAATGACAAATGTCTTACCATCTAGCTCAGGTAAAACATTTTAATAGATCATTTGACTTATTTTATTTAGTTACAGGTATTCAGTTTTTGCATTTATTTATTTTGTTTGCTCATTTGTTTGTTTTAGTTAACAATAATTAGATGGAAAATAAAAAAAAATGCTTTAGTGTACCAAAGTGAAATGAGTACTGACCTTCGGCTCGCAAGCAGAAACGACAAATATGAGGCCGAAAGCCAAAAAGGACATGAAACTGCTGAAGAACCTGGAAGAAGGGAAAGAAAGAGGTTGGTGGGTCTGGGACATATTGCGATTTATCAAAGCCAGTGTTTTTAATGCAGCAAAAGCCTTTTTTATTAGCAGAGTAAAGGAATATGCTGGCTGTGACGGGCTGTAAAGCTGTAAGAAATGGTCTGTGAAATGATCTGCCAGGGCTGGATCCAGAGTTTACCGTCTGCAGTGCTGGAAGCTCCTCCATCCAGAGCTCTGGGCCGACAGCCTCGAGCTGATTCTCGTCTCCGTCCAGTGGGAGCCGGCCAGGCCATCGACTGAAAACAGAGGCCACGTCAGGTCATGAAGTGAAGACTACATTGAAAGGAGACCACCGTGGAATGCTTTATTAGCGAGCTTTCATTAAGGCCACAGATAGGGAAAAACATGACACACGCGCATAATATATTTCTGTTAAACAGTGCTGTCGAGAGATTAATAACATCCAAAATAAAAGTTTTAGTTTACATAATATGTGTGTTATATATATATATATATATATATATATATATATATATATATATTTAAGAAAAATTCTGTTTATATATTAAATGTAATATAAAATATATACAAAATATAAAACAAATATAAATGTTTAATGCAATCAGAAACATGTATTATTAATTGTACGTGACAGCACTATTTCATATTTTATTTATATATATATATATATATATATATATATATATATATATATATATATATATATAATTGTATAATTTAGTAAATCTGTGATCACTGTTATTACACATTTTTAATATTTGTTTTTTTTCAATTTTTTGGTCTAGAGTTTTTTTTCATATAAGTTTTAAAAATAAACACGTGCACTGTTCATTTTTTTGACATAACCCAATTTCTGCAACAATGTAAAAGTTCAAATAACTAAGAAAAAAAAAAAAATCACCTTTCCACAAAACATACTAAATATTAAATTCATAAATTATAAAGCTGAAAGCTGAATAAATATGCTTTCCATTGATGCGTGGTTTGTTAGGATAAGAAGTTTTTAGCTGAGATACAACTATTTGAAAATCTGCAATGATGATGCAAAATAATCTAAATACTGAGAAAATCGCCTAGAAAGTTCTTATTTTTTAAATAAGCAATATGTATTGCTAAGATTTTCTTTTGGACAACTTGATGTGGAACATGACATTGGCTTGATATCCAAATCATTTTTGCTATAAAAGAAAATCAGATCATTTTGAACCATACAATGTACAATGAGCTTTAGTTTCCACTTAATCATTACAAGAATAAATGACATTTTAAAATATTAACATATTACATTACATATAAATATACATACTCGCCTTTGAAAGAACGGTGTGTTATGAATATTTATTTTTGCATCTGAAAGCAATATTCCAGGCTATGTCTCTCCCTCTGACCTTAATCTTATTATTCAAGTTAAGAATAATTAGTCTTTTCAATGAACCTGCTCTGCAGCATCATACAGTCTCTTTCTACACCGTTCTGTTTGACACTAGCAACTAATAGCCAGATGCGAGATCACACTCACTCAACATTAACAGATGGAATGTGTCACATGCAACTCACTGTAATGTGTTACAGAGGCTATTTGAATTCATACCGTGGTGAGCCATGGGTTGGACATAATTCACACTGACACCCTCTGCTGAGAGCTTTGCTGGACTGGGCCCAGAAACAGACTTCAGCCT
Source organism: Puntigrus tetrazona (assembly GCF_018831695.1). Taxonomy (NCBI): domain Eukaryota; kingdom Metazoa; phylum Chordata; class Actinopteri; order Cypriniformes; family Cyprinidae; genus Puntigrus; species Puntigrus tetrazona. Next base: position 16,425,808 of record NC_056709.1, on the reverse strand, counting down.
CTCTGATAGATGCAGCAGGCAGCGTACCAGAGCCAAGACTGGACACACAACCTCCAGTGGAGGCCACGCTGATGACCAGCACACTATTCCTTTTTCTTTATCTTTTAGATTAGAAAATATGTCTATATAGTTGTATGCATACACACACACACACACATATACATACATATATATATATATATATATATATATATACACACACACATATACACATATATATACACATATATATATTTATGTATTATACAACTTTATATAAGTTTTTGTTTGCATGACATATGCCTGTGTGTTCTGTCTATCTATTTATAAATACACACAAATTTATAAATAGACAACAAGTTTACATAGTCATCCGAGGATGTGACAATGTGATACTAGGATTTTATCTTCCTAATACATGCATGACATGATAAAAAAACTCACTGGTGTGCTTCATGGCTGTGCCCATCACGAGGAAGCTCACGGTTATACTGATGGTGATGAAGATCTGGATCAGCTCTGCCACCCATGAGAAGCGACTGTACTTCTGGGTTATGATCTGTGGAACAGCACGCAGCCTCGTCAGATGACCAGCCAGCAGATTTCAGGTTTAACACGAATGTGTTATACCAGCAGGTCACCACTAGATGACACCATTAGTCTTTCTGAGCACGACTAAACTAGCAGGTTGATTTCAAAGGATTGGATGAGATTCAAGCAGTTCGTTTCCACCGTGAGGTTTGTACATTGGATCAAAATAAAATAAGGTTTAAGATAAAAACCGTTACATACAATACATATCAAATCTAAATAAAACTCAGAAATGAAAAATGTGGCACACAGTCCCACTAGAAACAACCAAAGCCGAGATATATCTGATTAAGAGCAAACCTATTGACATTTAAAGTCCCCCGTCTTCTTCTCACCTTTCTAGAAGAATCAGTTGAGAGGAGCTGCCCGTGTGCTGGAGGTCACACTTACTGTAGAGGTGAGGTTTTAAATGTCAGCACTGCCTTAAACAGATCATTATGCCATATTGTTGGGCTAACAGGACACAAAAACTGTTTTTAGCCAGAAAAAAGATGAACTTTGAGCTCAAAAGGGCTTCGGGTTATAGGTTCTGGGCGAAGGCACTGCACATCGAAAAACATTTTGATATGAAAAGTGCCCCCCCCATCAATAAAACAGGATTTAACTCATAGCACGCTGTGTGTGGGCTAGGAAATGTTTTCCTAGTATAGTCTTGTGTTCTCATTCGTGTGCGAGTGCCCTGATCTCTTTGTGGTTGGCGGTTCTGACTCATATCTGACATTTCAATCTTTCAGCCCCGTCTCTGAAATCTCAGCCCTACACACCATCCCTTGGCTCTTTTCATGCACTTCTCTCTATCGCCTCTGCATGCTGAGAAATATTTTGGTATTTTTGCTCTGATATGCCAAATCTTGTTCTTCGGACTGATGATAATGAAACAGGCGCGCAGATTTTTCAGCAGCAGGACTGAGTAATAAAAAAACTACAAGTATCTTTATGTTTGCTCTCAATGTTTGAAGAGCTTTGTTTAATAAACCTACAGATAGATAAGTGTAATATAAATTCCTGATCAGGACCCGCTTTAACATCAAACATCTGAAGGCCTGTCCATTCTTTAGAAGGGCTCTGTGTCAACTGCTCTGGAAAAGTTTTGAGGGGCTGGTCAGTCAGTCTAAAAAAAAAAGAAAAGCAAATGGAGTGGTATACGGAGCCAAAAGTCCGCAGAGAGGAGACTCAACGCCTCACTGCTCCTAAATTAGATCACAAATTCTCGCTCATGGCACAGTCTCACCATTGGCCCCTCAGGCAAAAGACTGCACATTATTGTTTAATACTTTGCCTCTGTTCTGCTGCCACCGAATACTCTCACACACGGGAATTACAGCACATTTACAGCAGAATTAAAGGGCCATACGCTAATCAAATCTGAAGGATAGAATTATAACAGCAGACATTGATTGACGTTACAGCCATAATAATTCACGCACCCTCCTGTTGTTTCAAACCTGTGTGGCTTTGTTTCTTTAGTGGAACACAAAAGGAGATATTTAGTAGCTAGTTGGAATATGCGAATATCAAAATACCAGGATGGAGCGCTCTCTGCTGTCGCTGGTTGAGTATACAGATTAAAGGCATTTATACAGCAAAAGTGCATTAAACTGAAGAGGGAGAGCAAAAACGGTAACACTTGTTAACTATTAACTAAGACCCTCAATAAATTCTTAATTCTCTTCTAATTAATAGTTAGTCAAGTAGTTCTTAAGTTTAGGTATTGGGTAGGATAAGGGATGTAGAATAAAGGTATTAATTAGCACTAATAAATAGCTAATATTCTAGTAATAAGCATCCTAATAAGCAACTAACGGGTGTAACTGCAAAAATAAAGTGTTACCGTGAAAACATTTATAATTTTACAAAAGATCAAATAATCTCCATTTATTATAGACTCCTGTTTCATGTGTTCCACAAAAAAAGAAATAAAATAAAAACTCAAAAATAAGAAGAACAATTGTTTTCAACAATGATGATAATAAGAACTGTTTTGTGTTAAATATTATCATATTAGAATGATTTCTGAAGGATTATGGGATTTTGAAGACTAGAACCTCAGAACTAACAAATCAGTGATAGACCCCTGAATATTCAAGCAAAGTGGGATAGACAGAGGGGGGCAGGATTGGGAAGGGTCCTTAAGCTGGGATTCGAACTCGGGACGCCGCAATGCAACTCCGTTTTATGATCAAATTACCGTTTTCCACAAACTATTCAATAAAGCCAAAAACGTGTCTTTTTTTTGATTTGGACCAGCACGATGACAGTTCATCTGCTGGACGTTATCTTTGAATCCACAAGCATCGTAATCTAGCGTGCTGAAAACCGATGTAAATAAAACATGATCTACATCAAAAAACCATCGAGCTGAAGGCGATTTGCACGCTTATCTAATTTAGGGAAGATTTCGAACCGCGTTAAAGGAATATAACATCACTGCATTATAAATTTGAGATGTTTCCATGCAAATTAGGATTCTAAAGTTTCTCTTCATCTCGCCCCTTGGAGGAGAGACTTTATTTATATCCCTGTTGCGGTGCATATGAAATTGTCAGCTTGATGCACTCTGTCTCAGGCAACCCATGAAACGTGGTTGTCTACGTATAAATAGAAACAAGCAGATATGCTACAAGACCGCTGCCGCGGTGCTCCTCAGAGCATGATCACAACTTTTTCTGAAATTCTCTGTAAACCCTGCTGAAGTTTACAAACCACAGCCTTGTCCTTCATCGTGATTAAATTGTTGGGCTTCGCGGAAAACAGTTTGTGGTGATATACTGTACGTATTTCCCATTAAAACTAGTCAAAGATGGTTTTAAGGGAATAGTTCATCTAAGAATTGATTACCTTATTATTAATTATTAAATAGGATTTTAAAAAGGTGCATAAAAGCATATGCTATTTAAAGACTTCTTAAGTCTTGTGATATCCATACTGTAAGTGCGAGGAACAGATCTGTATGTTAATCTTCTATATATTATTCACGAGTCACTTGCCAACTGAATCAGTTTGATTAATGAATTATTGAAATAATTTGCTAACTGGATCAATTTACTCAGCAAAATGATTCAAATCCAAAAGGAGGATGCATTAACAAAAATATTTTGCTGCTTTTCTCAAGATCTTGAATGCGAGCAGGCAGATTTATGAGTGGGCCGATTTTAAGTAACAATTTTTGACAGTTTTTCACAAAACTATTAAATAGCTTGGGTAGACTGGGAATATAGTACTTGAGCTTTTTGAACAGCTATCACTATGCTTTTCTGTTCTCGTGAAGCTTGAATGCTTGTTTGCTTTTCTCAATTGCATATAAAACTGACAAGTAAAACATTCAAATATCTTCCTTTTGTGTTGCATGGAAGAAAGTCAGTCACACAGGTTTGGAACGGCTTGAGTAAATAATGACCTTTTGCAGAACGTGACCTTTTTATGAATGCAAGGAAGATTTCTTATTTAAGGGTCTGTAAACTCTCAAGAGCCTCATAGGGATGCAGAAAAATATAGCCAAAGCTCCGTGACAAATGTGCATAATAGTAAATATAACGTTTAAAATGTATCGGCAAAAGCACAACACAGTTTCACTGTTCCAGCACAAATTTTGGAATTACAGAGAGCTGTAGCGTTTCTGATCTCTCCATGACTCAAAGGAAATGCCACCCTATTGGGCTTCGGAGAAGGAACATTTCACCAGCAGCTGCAGAAATCAACACCATTTCCTTAACAAGCATGAGATGACCTTTAGATTAAAAGAAGCATGTCCTGTTGACAGAAACCTTTTTCATGAATCACTCTCTTTGAAATTTCCATTAAACAGTCGTCATTTATATGCCACCCATCCTTATCACTTTTGTTTAAACACATTCAAAATCTTAAAGGGTTTAGTTCAGAGCCAAACTCAAGGTCAGCTCAAAGCTTTGAACAGAGAGCGGAGTTGTGATTGATGGCAGTTGTGAGGTCAGAGCCAGCTCATCATTATGCTAATCATCTCTAAGACAAAAGATTCCCACCATTGATCCACCGTTCAAACACAGCGGTGGACACAGATTGGACAAATTTACACTGTAGACATGAACGACCTGCTGAGAGATGTGCAGGTATCTCAGCTACAGTAAAAGTCATTGAACCTCGGAGCTAAAAAAAAATGAGTTATAGACTGTTATGAATACGGACAGATAGGTTAAAATGACTAAAAGACAGATAGAACAATAGAACAAAGAACGAATGATCAAATAAAATCTGCTGGCTGGTAATCTGACGAGGCTTTGTCCTGATGGATATATGGATATATGGATAGATGGATAGATAGATAGATAGATAGATCGATAGATATTGTAGCTGCTAGGTTTAGTTGAAAGTTCTCAACAGAATGATAGAACAACATGAAGAACGAATGATCAAACAACTGAATGAACAAACAAATGAGCGTATGAACAAAATATAGATAGAATTAAAGAATGATAGAACAACATGAACAAATTATTAACCTATTAAACAAATAAAAGGCTAAGTGAACAAACAAACAATAGCTAGATAGATATTGGAGCTGCTAGATTTAGTTGAAAGTTCTTCTTAACAGAATGGGATCTTTAGTACGGGAGAGGGTTTCCCAAAAGCATCGTTAGCCAACTATGGTCACAGTCTCTGTCGTTACAAGCATAGCTCAACGATTTAGTGTTTCCCGAAACCATAGTTCAAACAAATGCTCGCAATTAGCATCAAAAACGGACGTGGTTGAAACTACAGCTCTAGGCCTGTGGTTAGAAGCAAAGCTCCTTTTTAATAAGGCCCTATATTGTTGAACTAATGTGGTCCAAACGTCGGTGATGTGACCGTGTTCGGACTAGCTAGTTTGTTTCCAAAACGATGCATGGTACTCTGGTGATTAATCAACGAGAAACCCACCCCTGGATAGTACTTTACGTTGCCTGTGTGAAGCATGCCAAGGTACTTCTATGGAAACAATCATGCTCTCGACATGTATAGTAAGCAGCTCTCAGTGGACACACGATCCTGTCAGAAGCTCTCCGGCAGGTGCAGGGGAACATCGGAGCATGTGTCCCGACAGAGAACCTGGGAGCGCAGAGTTACAGCATAATGCTAAACAGCCCTGCGTGTCCCAAACGCCTGCAGCAGAGCCTGAATAATTGATGAAGTGCTGGGAATGTCAAGACCCAGCGAAATCTCTGTACTTGTTCCGTGATCAATGAGAGAGCCCATATTTCTTGACACCCAACTTATCATGTTTACATTAAGAGTCTCAACTACAGCTAATGCTGTTTGATGTTGCTCAGCAAAATCATCTGCTTCAATGGTTGCCTCTGAATTAAGGAGCTGCGGTTCCAGGCTACGAATGTAAAGTGGTCACAGCAAACCTCTCAAATGTATATTCCCCCATGATTGCATGCCGCGGGACCCCGTAGCAGGGTGCACTGTCAACGCAAGCAAGAAAAAGCAGGATTATACGGAATTGATGATGTAGGTGATATACCCCTGGGATTTATTAGTCTATTTCATTTTATTAGATGTTGCTGGATAAGCCAGCTATTCAATTGAGAAACAATGATTCAGCACTGCAAAAAACTATTACATCATTATGTTATAAGCAGCACATACCAGTACACTTCTAATGGGGCCTCATGCAGAGGAGTCCATCTGCATCCATTGTCTTTTTTTTTTTTATTAATTATACAAGTGAAGCTGAGAGAAATGTTTATAAATATGCAGCGCTGATTAATTTGCTAGAAAGAGAGCATACTTGAACGCTATGGAGATTTCAGTTACACAGTGGCATAAATAGAAGCCATCAGAGGAAACGTGTTATTTTCTCTTTTGCTGTGTGATCTCTACAAAATTTACCTCGGTGTCTGGAAAAAACACTTGAGTTTAACTCATTTAAACTACTTGGTTAAAATTGTTCAACAAAACAATTCTAATAAAGGCAGTTGAAATGCCATGGTTGCATCAAAATATGCCTTTTGGTATCAGTTTTGTAATTATTAACACTAAAGGATAGGTTTAGGGTTGGATTTGGTGAGGAGGATATTCATATTTCCAATATGATAGAGCATTAAAGGAGTTCACCTAAAAATTTTAAATTACGCCATAAACTACTCACCCCCAAGCCATCCTAGGTGTATATAACATTCTTCTTTCAGATGAACACAGTCAAGATTTTTTTTATTTTTTATCTTGGCTCTTCCAAGCTTGGTAATGCTAGTGGATGAAGAAAGAAGAACGTCATATACAGATAGGATGGCTCGGGAGTGAGTAGTTTATAGTGTAATTAAAACTTTGGGTGAACTATTCCTTTAAAAAACTCTGAAACATCACTTAAGCAATGTAATAAAAACACAGCAATACAAATGAAAACAATTATGATGCATTTATATTTATATTTGATTATGCTCTCACACACACAGAGACACACACATATATATATATATATATATATATATATATATATATATATATATATATATATATATATATATATATATATATATATATATATATATATATATATATATATACATATATATATATATATATATATATATAAAAATATACAATATTTAAAATATTAATAAATAAAATATTTAATTATTAAAATTATGATGCACTTATATTTATATTTGCATTATTACACATTTGGCTTTATTCACTGTGTTTGTGGTAGTGTATAAAAAGCATCTCCCATTTTTGTTTCATTCTGATGCACTGTCCATGGTGCTGAAGTTGAGCAAATATAATAATATAAATGGCAAGTTGCCAGCAATGAGAGGTTATTTTATATGCATAATTCTAACAGAGAAAGTTATATATATATATATACACACACATTTTTGTTTTTAAAACATTTTAAGATCCATGTCCAAGAATAAAAAAAATCTCTAAGTTTTTGTGAAAAATATGTTCCAGGGGGAAATTCAGTCTTGTCAGCTTTTACTGACCAGCCCTGACAACTTCCTTTACGAACGCGTTCATCTAGTTGCCCTGTCAGCTGTTTTCTAAAGAATGAAAAACGTGCTACAGCTCCCTCGCCTTCCTAATGCCATCATGTTTTGTTTTCTGTCAGTTTCTCCTCCACCTGTCTTGCAGCACCCGTGCTGCCATCATTTTCTTTCCCGATGCCTTCAGCCCCAGGGATTCATTGGCTAACCGGTCTCATCTGCATAATCCTTGCCCACACCGTGCAGCTCGAGAAAGACGAGCTCCCCAAATTAGATCAATCTCAAAGCAGCCCGGCACTGGCTCAAGAACATTACCTGTTATGAGTCCGTGTATTAACCAGTATGTAAATGAGCACATCAAAGTTTGTCCAACACGTCCGATCCACGAAAACAGGGCTACAGGACGGCTGACCTGCTGTCTCGTCCACGCAGCTCGTAACATCCCATGAGAAGGATCTAATATATTCCTTATGATGAAGGCTGCTGAAGCAAATAATGCTGATTCACCACCTGCTTCAAAAGACCGGTGCTCTGCACATTCGTATGTGAATGAGGAACAAAAGTTCACTTGCGGGAAAAGTACTTCAAAAGTTTTCTTTTCAGTTTTCTTAAGGTTGAAGATTTGAAAGTCTGAAGCGGTTCACTCCAGAATAAAACATGGACGAAGATGATTCAGATGAGAGACTTTCGTCAAGCATCGACGATGTTGAATGGAGATGAACAAATTGGGTGAATGTAGCTTCAGCAAAAATTCTGATGCATATTATGGTACGAACTCCAAAAATAAATGCGAGTCCAGTGGTGTCCCTAATCTTCACAAAGCAGAAATAACCATCTGCACAGTCAATCACACGCAGTGTCCAAGAGTTTCACTGAAGCATCTGCGGTGGATCTCGGTTGCAATCATTTTTTATAACCCCAAACCTATAGTAAACATCATAAATAATGAAAAGATAATTGTGAAAATAGATTTTCCTAGTGTACCTCTTATTTTTTTCCCAACTGCACTAAGAACAGCGTCATCTTTGGTCTCAACTCGAATATGATTTATTTTCTACCCATAATGCTGGATTTAGGCCATTTTTTTCTTTTTCCTCCTCTGATCGATATCGGCATCTATTCATTCCTCCTCTTATAATGTACAGCCTCCGAAAATGTTCACCTTTTCTTTGCGCGTACAGTGGCACCCGAGCTCTTTGCCTTATCTGACACCGAATCTGACTCGAAAGCAAAGGTGTTGCCGTATCGATATCTGGCCTCCCTCACATTTTTCATCTTCACCAGTGTCTATTCATATTTCCTCTCCCCGTCCCCTTAAAACCAATAATAAAGCAGGCAGGTCAGGTCTCGCATATCCATCCATTTCGACTGACATCTCCCACTCGTCTTCCCTGGACTGGCATTCAGTGTAACCTCTGAATAATAAATGGATCTCAGCTGTTTTAAATAGTGCTCAAATGGTTTTGACAAATATTGACCCAGAGTAATACAGAGAGAATTCCTAATACATCCTGATTGGCAGACTCTTGCCTTCCATCACAGTCAAACCTCCAACGGCTGAATTACACCATCAGACAGAACTCTTAAGACGAGGAACAAAAATAACTCATGTCAGGTTATATATATTATTTCTACCTTTGCAATATAGATGTCCCGGTCTAATTTTATGCTCAAGATATGTAATAAATGTTACATAATCTCTTCAAACAGCACATGAATGCTCTCTACTGGAGGTATTCAGGCTTGGATTGGAGTTGCCATGGTCTTTAGATGAATAAACCATGCGTTTCCTTCAGCACAACTTGAAAAATTGTTTCTGAACACCTGTTGTTTTTAGTGAAAACAACCAAAACGCTTTAAGGAATTAGTGATGATTGTTACTAACGTTTGGGAAGGATCTTCTAACAATGTAACTATCTATCAAACTTAAGTGCAAACGTAAACCAGATTTGACAAAGCAGTCAGAACTATATTCAATTCAAAATTGTACTAATAGTTAAACTGTCCAATTGCATCATCTAAAAATCGAATGTATCAAAAATTGCTCATATTTTATATATAATGCTTAATAAGAGCTCTTTTCTGAGTGAATATCTTCTTGACAGTCTTTTATACCCATAATGTACTCTGATTTAAAAAAGGTCAGATTTTTTTTGGTCACACTTTATTTTAAGATCCAATTCTCGCTATTAACAAACCATTAACTATGACCTTTGCCTTATTAAACTCCAGAATTGCTGCTTATTAATGGTTAGTAATATGTTAAGTCATTGGATATGATTGGGTATGTAGAATATGGTCACTCAGAATACATTTTATAAGTACTAATAAACAGCCAATATGCTTATAAAAGGCATGTTAATATGCAGCTAGATAATAGTGAACATTTGTCCTAATAAATGCATTTTTATGCATCACTAATTTAAATGATACTTATATATTAAAAGTTAGTGGTCTTATTGTATAACTACAAAGTAAAGTTATTATAAATAACTCTCTGATTAAGGATATTTATATCAGCATCCAAATATTTCCAGTAATTATGTTTACTCCACCCCTATTTAGTGCACGATGCACATTCACTATAACAGGAGCAGTCAATGAGTGAGCAATTTTGGATGCAGCAATTACAACTTCATTGTTGGTTAAACTAATCTCTCCTGCCCATTACTATACAACGGACTGATGAATTAGCCTAATTCATGACCTGATGGAACGGCGCGTTCATTAAAATGGCTGTGAAGGATAATTGTGTGTCGTTCCGTACCAGCGTTTGTGCTCTTGTATGTTGTTCTGGGCACGAAGGCAACGTGCGACAGTCATAAGTTCTGACTCATTTCACCGTTCAAGCATACATAATATGTAACACGATTAAAAGTGAGAAAAATAATCGGAATATCTGTGCTGCATTTCAAGTAACCACCTACACGGCCACCTCCTCAATGAATGTGCTGCCATCCGAGTAGTTTTTTTTTTTTTTTTTTTTATACAATCTAACAACCATCACTAAATAAAGGAGAACATTTTTCACTGAATAAAGTGCACTGAATTTAATTTACATTCCAAAACCTAATGGGCATCTTATTACTGAATAAGATTTGTCTTTTAAAGACAGTTACAACAAACCTGTTAGATGGGGGCATAGTTTGTTTTTTGGGTTAAAAGAATTTCTTAATATGAAATTCAAATGCTATGACAATTACACATTAGACTGCACATAAATTGAATTCTACAAGATAATGCATACTATATTCACAGTCACGCAATGCTGATGTTGTAAATATTAATCATTTGAAAATAAAGAATAACCATAATTTGCATGTGATACGAGCTAATCGATTGTCAGATTCAATCACCATTGGTAGCGCAATTTAAAAGGCACACAGTAATTAACATGATAATAAATAGATAATTATCATGTTGGGTGTATTTGTCACGGTGTGGTTAGCAAGAGAGCACGCAACGAGGATAAGGTAAACTTAAACACTTCAGACCGAAATAATATCTTTACAGGCAGGCAGGCAGGCAGATAGGACAAAAACCACACGCATATTAAAGACGAGAACCGACGATTACACGGGATCAAACTAGCACTTAAATACAAACGGGAAATCACTAAATTAACTAGACATAGGTGAAGACAATGACAATTAACACAAACGAAGGTAGGGCACACAGAGCACATGGTACAGGACAAAAACAGCAACAAAAAGAGTCCATATATATATGTGTGTGTGTATGTGTGGGTGCGTATATATATAATAAATCAACTATTACGCATGATTGGAGGGTCCTCTCCATAAAAAAAAAATCCCTTTCACAACATCCAGCCAAGAGAAGAACACTTTGCAGGAGGTAGATGTGTCTGTCAAAGTCGACAATCAAGAGAAAACCTTCCCAGAGCAAATAAAGAGGCTTTATCACAAGGTGCAAACAAGGCCATATGAGACATCATGAAAAACATTTAAAAAAGCCAGACCACTTGCACAAATAAAGGCAGAAAGACCCACAAACCAACAACAATGGAAATCAGCTGCAGCAAAGACCTGGCAAAGCATCACAAGAGAGAAAGCCCATTTGTGATATCCATTTGTGATTTTGTTTATGTTTCCAATTACATTTGAGCCCCTGAACATGTATAAAAAATGTAATTCCTAAGAATTTTGTTACGTCCGCAATTCAATTTTTAAATTCAAACAATTCAAACAATTTTTAATCCTTTTCAGAGACGAATGTATGTGTCAGTGTCCAAAATATGTGAACCTAATGTATATATATATATATATATATATATATATATATATATATATATATATATATATATATATATATATATATATATATATATATATATATTTCCAGACCATTATTTTATTTGCACTACTCTCTTTGGGTGACATAATGCTGTCATATGCTCTCAGCGACTGTTTTGGGCTCCTGTTAGTGGCTTGCAGGTAAGCATCTGTTGCTAGTTGAGGAAGTGGAGAAACACCTGTCAATCATGTCACTAACTAGTGAGTACAGTGACTGGCTCCCTGCGGCAGGGCAGTTTTGTAGCAGCGCACACACACAAACACTCTGTGGTGTATAATAAATACACCGCATGATAGGGATTAGAGACAGGCTAATTATAGACTCTGTATAGCGCGCTGGCGCTCCTCTGGTACAGTAGACCCGTCGCAGGAGGGGAAGCACACACTGGGTGTGTCAATCACTCGTCTGGAACGCTCACTGCTTCAAAACCTCCTCACTTTACCTGTCTGGGTGACAAGTAAACCGTTGTAGAGAGATCACAAACAATCATGTTTATGTTCCTGGTGGCTGCTTTCTTATAACAAAATGCTTGTTGTGTTGATAATGATAACTTCAGCAGATTTTATATAAATAAAAAGTGTCATCTGAGACTGTAGATATTGAAATGCCATGCAGTTTGGTGTCAGCAATATTTATGAACACCTGATAAGCCTCAGCATTATAATTAAGAGACTTAAAAGTGTATTGATAGACTGTTTGATTAATATCCTCTGCGATGGTCTCCCGAAAGACATTCTACTGTCAAGAGTAAAATGTTAACTTATTCTAATCCTAACCTTACCCGTTTAGTAATACATTACTAACACTCTGATGAGAGTTGGTAGATATGTATGTGCAACGTTACTTAAAGTCAACAGAATGTTAAAGAAACCATCAAAATAAAAAAGTAAAACCAATATATTTTATGTCGATATATTAAAAGTAAAAAAAAATAAATCATTAATCGTAATCAAGGTAAAGTGTTCAACAAATCAAGGTTTTGATTTTAGGTCCTATCTCCCAGCCAATGAGAAAGTAAGATACAAGGAAGCGGGAAGATCGGAGAGGAATTACATAGTTTGCGGACTGGACTAACAAATTCCGGCAGCATGAACTCGAAACACTCAGATTTGGTTACAGGAGCGCAAGAAAAAGTTCAAAGACTTGTCAAAATGTGCAGAGACGGGAAAAGAGGAAAAGTATGCAGAATTATGTTAAGAATGCAACTTTTCACTGCAGTTAAACATTGCTAAATTAAATACATGTGATATATCTTGCTTAAGTAGATGCCCGCATATTACAAAAAGGAGGCAAAACTGCTTAAAAGGTATTTATGCTAATATAAACAGAAGGTGCTTTGGAGGTGATATCCAGCACATGAACAGCCAGCCACTAGATCTTGTACATTTTCATAACAAGCGGAGCTGAAGTCTTTCCTCACAAAGCCTTCTTGTAATACAGCACATCTCTGTGAGGCGAAGCATGAAGGTTGCACTCGGTGCGATGCAAATGTCAGAGGGAAAGCGGGGACGTCAGAGCTTGAAAACGTCCTCAAACGAGCGTGTGCTCTGCCAACCCAAACGTGACAGCATAAAAAGAGCAATGTTTACTAACTAGGGTGATGAACCCCCTGTTGAGTCCCCTCCCTTCCTCAAAGAGGAAGCCCGTCTGCGGCAGGAGCTGATGACAAACATTTCTGAACCCGCTTCGTTTATTTCATTTTTAACCTACTGTTTTGAGAATGAATGACACGAATGAGGTAATCATTACAGTCATCATACTCCAAATAGGAAAGATTGATTGGACAGCAGCCAGCGAAGCTACGGCGCCGCGAGAGGTGGAAATGAAGCAACTTCGCAAACAAACATCCAGCTCACGTACGTGAAGCATCACAAATTGAATGCATTGGGCGAGTGACGTTGACGTCCATGCACATTACTCACAACTCCACACGGGAAGCTTCCGAGAACGTCTTGAGCTAAGGCTGGGATCTTTGTATGCTAACAGATTGGAATGGAAATATTTAGCCTCATTACAAGGTTGGTAAGACTCAAGCAAACCAAGAGGAGCGCCAAGATACAAGAGCGCGCTTGAAAATATTTAGTCATGCATTATTCATTATTGTGATTCCTCTCCTGCCTCTAAGCTAATGTCCAGAGTAAAAGCCATAGGCACGAGACACAAGAATGATTTTCACACTTGAGTTGCCGCCGAACTGCCAAACACTGTTCACACGAAAAGGGTTTCACCCAAATGGGATAGCGTGGGTCTTTAAGTCGGTCGTGGTATTTAAATTAAATCCCCCCAAAATTTTAATCCTGCCATTACTCATCCTTATGTTGTTTTGAACCTGTATGCTGTTTTTCACATTTTCTTCAATGACATACAAATTAATAGATTTCTCAATCTAGAGAGAGAGAGAGAGAGAGAGAGAGAGAGAGAGAGAGAGAGAGAGAGAGAGAGAGAGAGAGAGAGAGAGAGAGAGAGAGAGAGAGAGAGAGAACAAACAACTAAACATATGTTGTTTTGGACAGAATTAAAAATTCAAACATTTTGAAAATATCTACTTTGCATTCTACAAAAAAAAATAAAAGCATTTGTATTAAATAAATAATATGATGATTTTAAAAAGCAATTGATAGAAAGATCCTAGAAGAATATGGACATATGGGCAATTTTTTTCCTTAAAATTTTGAATTATGAAAATAGAATTCTGCTTAATATTCCCTGCATTCTGATATTATTTAAGACAGTTACATGAATGTATGCTTAAAGTACGTTTCTTTATGCAAAATAAGACTTTTCTTTGGTTTCTGGGGCGAAAAGTGACCTTGGCATTTATTGACAGGTTTTACGAGATTCATTTGAATAATATTAGCTTTTTAATATTTATGTGAAGTTGGACTATCCAGTTAGTATTATACTGAACTGCTATGGGTTTGTTTTTATGTTTTATATTCCTTACATATAGATGTTCAAAAGGCCTCAGAGCTGCTCTGTTTTAAAGTGATAGAATGATCCCTAAGAGGGAGTCAAAAACAAACAGCTTCAACAAATCAAAATGTCAACTGCAGACGGCAATAACGATCTGTGATTCAGACATGAAGTCTGATTAAAGCTTCTCAAGCCACATACTAGCCTATCTGAGTTGCAAAACACTTGACCTTTGAAAGTCAAAAAAAACACTTTAGAGTAGATTACATGAGAAACCACTCCAAGGCTTAAACATAGAGAAAGCATCTTAATATTTACTTATTCTTGGCCCGTCACACATTCAAAGTATTTGGATTTGGATTTAAGAAGCATTGGACACCGAGTAAAACTTATTACCTTGGTTAGCGGTATCGTCGCGATCTCCCCTGCCTTTTCGGACCTGCCAAAAAAACAAAACAAAATATACACGTATGTAACGAAAGAAATAGTCAGCTTTAATTATAAGTGTTGCACAAGTGACTGCAAGTATAGCCCTGTGTATGTCTCTCAAACGAGAGATACTTTGACTCTGTGACACTAAAATCCAGTTCTTTTATTACTCCAGTCACACTGAAGAACATTCTAGTTAAGCGGTCAAAAGCCTAAAGGCAAGGCCAAAAGGTTGCCGCATGTGGAGCATGGAGTGAATACGTTACAAGCCTCCGTAAAAACTTTTCTAGGTTTGGTCCACAGGGTAAAATGTACCTCCGATCTTTCAAACAGTCACCCCTCTGGGAATGTGTGGACTGATTCTCCATTCCATTTTCATTCACTGTTGTGTCTTATAAAGTCCTTGCTTTTGGCTCAGTCCCTGTGTCTTTGAAATTCAAATAATTTTTTGTCTTTTTTCTTTGTGGCTTTGTAGCTAGAGGGCTGTATTTCAGCGCTACTAATCTGCTTTTGGAGAGAGGGAGCCTGCAGTAATACTTGATGTCTGGCCAATTTCAAATCATCCAGGAGGTTACGTCTGAAAGCAAATCAACAGAGGAGATTTGACCACATACATGGCAAAAACGGCAGAACTAACCTTAAATACATTGTTTTGTTCCTCGTTGGCCAGAAAATCATTTGGCAAGTGTTTTGCTTCAGGCCAGCAATGAGAAAATGCATTGACTTACTGCTTTCACTTCACCTCAGTCATCTTCTAACATCAACCAAAGGGGCGGTACAAGTCAACTATCATAGTAACTCCATGCTCTGTCCTTCCATACAGCATAACTGAGGTCCAATAAAATGAAAATGACTACAAATACTATTCTGCATGACTATGTTCTACATCTCTATTCCCACCCTAAACCAAAACTTAACAACTGCCTTATAGGGTAGGGTTAGTATAATATTTTATGTGATCTGTAAAAGCACAGTTTCTCATAGCCAGTATGTTGCTTACTGTATTACTTACAGTATGGTTTGTCAATAGTGAGAATTGTATCTCAAAATAAAGTGTGATAATTTTGAGAGCGATTTAAAAATCAATCAACCAATCTGCCACTGAAGAAATTAAATATATTAAACACTTAATATATTTGTTACCATGTATAAATCATGTATTTCCGTTATGTATTTTGCGAACAATTCAACGGGTACAAATGGAGAAAGATATGAGTCGCGTTATTCAGCTAAACCTTGCATATAAATATTCTTTATTAGCGGATATTAGTAATACCCTTTTAATTACCCAATACTCCCTGTGTTCTTCGACTAAATAAACTGGCACATGAGCATATAACAACCAGGGTAAGGACAGCAGATCAATATGAACAATGGCATTATCAAATTCAGTCCAAAAATAATAAATAATTATAGAAAATACCTCTGCTCCAGTTGTAAAAAAGTCTTAACGACTGTAGACAAATCAATCGCGCAGCTGACAATATAATTGCCTGCGTGGAAGAAATATCGAGTAGCTCCACTATAGTGCTTTAATTGAATTGAAAAAGCAAAGCTCTGAGTCAGTGCTTAGAATCCATCAGCTGTATATAATCAATGAATCCAGAGGTTATCAAACGCAAGGCAACGTCTGAAGCAGGCTGACCCTCTAGCTGTGGGGTAATGCCTCTGTCTGCTAGAGTACATTTCGTTTTCAATAATGGAGGCCGCCAGATGAGAGGCAGCCAGGCCTTTAAAATATTTAACCCCGGCTTTTGTAAAAGAGACACATAATGCAGTGCAAATGACATTCTCTGTAACTGTGGCGCAAATGAATTTCTCTTGGCTTTAATTATTTCTTTCCTCCCACTCCCCTGGAGTCCTCCTCTCTGCAGCCAGAGGATTGTGCGAAACATTTCGTGTCTGACCTCCATTTTTCAAAAACTTCCAACAGGCCTGCTGGGAAACCGAGCGCCCCACATTTCCCACCGAATCCCTCGTGTCCGCACGCCCAGGTGTCTACCGCTTTGTCCCCAGGTTTTGTTGGTGCAGGCAAAAAACCTGGAGAACTGTGTGCACATTTGAATAAGGTGACGGAGTCAAACTGCTGTTAGGGGACCGCATGAAACGGCTAATTGAATCGCACGGGCAAATGAAAGCCTAAACTGAATGTGAAGCAAATCATGAGATGAAATCTACCACTACAGCTTTTGGAGAGCCTCTAGAGATTCTCACTACACATGGCGGCCCTGAAGGGAGGCTTTTACTCATTAGTGAGTTGTACGTCTGATGCCGAGAGTGAGAATGACAGCGAGTGAGCGTGCGAGAGGGAGAGAGAGACGTAGACGGCCACAGTACAGAAAGACAGACGATGAACGAGGTACTTATTCTGGGATGAACTCGTAAACATGCACTTGAAACCCGTAAACAAACAGCTACATATTGATTTATGCCTAATTGCAAGTTAGATGACATGCATTCGCAGATGCAGCTTATACTACGAGCGTAACAACGCACTCGCACGCAAGCGGTACTTTACGACCTCCAACACATTCGCGGTGAACTTCAGCAGATTTTATTTTCGAGGCACTTATGCACCTGATAATGGATGGTTCGAGCGGGCCGGGCTCATGCAGCGCATCGTTTGGCCTCCAGGGGCCACTGTTGTTCTGCGTATCTCTCACCCAGAGTCCCATCATTCCCTCTCATAACTACCGCCGACACCTGTCGTCATTAAGAAAACATTCACATATTCAAAAAGCAGGGGTGTGCAGACAGCTAAATTAAATAACTGTCAAAATACTGACATGGAAATCTGTTTCACTGCGAATATAAAGGAAATATTTTGTGGGGGAAAAAAAAATCAAGTGGCGGGCGTGTTTAAGAGCAAGCCTTCAATTTTCCCATTGATGTTGTGTTTTCTAAATTAAGCCTGATGCGGCACCTTTAGATATTGTTTGAATAGTTCGAATGGTGTTAGTCTTCACCAATTATTCTTTTAAGAGCGCCAACAATGGCTTTCAAAGTAAATTACAGAGCACGAGGGCCTCGGAGCAAAATTGCAGTCTAGTAAAGCTTTACCAAAAAAAAAAAAAAAACCCTCCACAGATGAGTGAACGGAGTTATGCGGCTCACTGAATCCCCTGTCAGAGTTACATCACACTCACATCCCAAAACACACTTTCATTTTATTCCACAAATCCATTTCCCTAACTCCATCTTTTCGCCAGTTTGGAGCTGCCTGGATTACCTCGACAAACCCGGCCGATATATAAACGGCGGATGGGAGGGGAAACGCGAAAAAGCAGAACTCTGCGATCTCCAGGTGGCGGAATCCATCCGCGGAGAGCTCGAGATGGAGGGAGGGGCCTAAAATGAGACCGTTTCTGGGGGAAAAGCTTATTTACAGGGTCCTCACCTGCTTAAGTGCTGCTTAGTCAATCATACGATGCTCGGCGCATCACTCGAGGTGTGTGCCGGGGTGAAAACGGCTGCACTGGGAAGCATCTGGGAGCCGAGAAAGCGCTGACTGACGTGTCTAATCGTGCTACTCTATCCACCGTCACACAAACAACTCTGAATCATTAGGGCCAGAAATCTATCTGCTTGTATTACACATGACACCGATTTGAACGGAGCTCATTTAAATATTAATACAAGCCTCATACATAAACAAGCACCGTAATGTATGAATTGCTAAAAAAGACTCCTGCCTAGGATGTTCTCCATTTCCCCCGTCGCTGATAGAGCCGAGGAGACAACGATTAAAAGAGCGAAAGCGATGTTCGGATTCAGTCTGACTTGCGTTGTCATTCATTGTGCGACTTGTTTTATTGAGCTGTAATTCTTCGCGACTGGTACCAAACGCGCTCTAATTCGTTATCTGCCATGCTGCATTATAGAAAGAAGATGTGCTTTCAACGCAGATGTATAAGAGCAGGATACAACAGCTCACAGAGCAAAACTAAAGTGGCACAGCTAACCTCGAGTTGTTTTCTCCCACAGAAACCGGAACTGGCATTTGTTAAAAAAGACTTCGGCCCATGAAAAACAACACCTGGTACGTTAAGACAATCGCGACAGCAACCTTCGAGTATCCCGCCTCCCGAGACATCTTTACAATTGTTGTACAAGAACCTCAACGCATGTAGATATAAATTTATATGTTCGTGGGCATGTATGCACTCACTCCTCCAGGGAGATGTTGGAGTAGATAAATGTGTGTGCTGGATGAGTCGTCTCGGTTTGTCCTGCGCTGCTATTTAAGAGTTTCTCCTCCAGCAGTGACTCCACGGCCATCTGGGGAACAATCTCTAAAACTGCCCAACACCTGCATGAGAGAGAGAGAGAGAGAGAGAGAAAGCAAAAGGTAAATTTTCAAATGATGTATATGGTCCATAACACAATAAATATATAATACAATATAAATATATGATACAAAGGCATCACTTACAGGTATAAATAGTTGAAATGCATACAAAATGTATTTTTAAATGTTTTATAATGACTTAAAATATTAAATGGCACGTGCATTAAACATTACATGATACGCGACGAATCATGAAAAACACGTATCGTATCAATATACCAAAAAAAATATTTTTTTACAAAATACACAAAATAAATTACTATAATAATAATAATAAGAAGAAGAAGAAGAAAAAAAAACTGTTTTTGGGGTCAGCAAGAATTTTGGGAAATAAAATTATACTTTTATATAGCAAGACTGCATTAAAATGATCAAAAGCAACAGTGATACTCAAATAATATTATAATATTTATACTAAAAAGGTAATATTTATACTAAAATGTTAAGCAGGACAACCGTTTTCCACATTGTTAATAAGAAATGTTTTTTGAGCAGTAAATTAGTATATTACAATAAAAAATATTATAGAGATGATATTTTGATATCAGATTTGAAACTTCAAAAACCATTAATATAATAATCATTTAAAAGTGTGTCAACATAGATACATACATTTTGCATGTCTTCATGCCACAAATACATATTACATGCTAGTGGGAGAAAACCAAATCCAGACATCATGCAAGAAGATGTTTCTACAGCAGACAGAACATCTTTCCCTCAGTGCTTTGATAATTAATGCCAAAGTACTTCAACACGCTCTTCAGAAAAAGCTCTGTGCTAAAACAGCCTGTGCATCCAATATGTTTCCATGATCTAACCGAAGGTTTGGGAGGAGCATGTTCGTCTAACCCTTCCAATCATGTACGCAGGTGTGCGCATAAATTAATGGCTCGCTCTTGTGAAAATTTATTCAGCCTCCCTCCACCACCTGTAATACATTTTTTAAGCATTCTTGAGGCCTCCATCACAGGCCGCAAGCCAAAACTGTCTGTCCTTATTCCACTTAAGGATTATATTAACATGTGAATATCTCGACACCTTACATATGCACCAATTCCCACCGCACCCTCCCTTCTTACAAGCTGCATGAATCTCATGAATACTATTGCAGTTCTGTTCCATCATGTGACATCGTGCTATTGGCACATTTCCTACGCGGGCCACGTTTGTTGCAGGGGGACCTGGTTTAAAAGTGTAATGACTTCGGATTTTGTCGTTAGCAGTTTTAGAGGACGGACAAGTATTTCTGAACTCCTGGAGCTCTCCTAATCAAAAGTGTGCCGGACAAAAGAGGAAGTTATTATCTCTGGATACGAGTGCTTGTGTTTTCAAGTAGACCCCCCTGTACCTGGGTGTTCCACGCAAAGCCGATTATGTGCAGGTCTGCGTCTCTCTCACACCGTGAACCTTGCGGTGATATTTCAGCGAGAAAATGGGTCAATGCCAAGCATCAGCAGGCTGCTGTTGCATATTAATGATGAAGCTTGGCTGTGACAGATGAGATTGGCCCACAAGGGTCCTCTCTCTCTCTCTCTTTCTCATACACACATGCACTCTCATTCTCTTTGACTATTCTGTTATGAAACATAGTGAGCTGCCTGGATGTCTACTGCCTAGCAGGCATCAGCCTTATAAAGCGGCATGCAAACTGACATGGAAACACATGCGAGTGATTTGGAACGCTCTACATGCGGGGCACATAGATAAAGCACACAGGGACTCAAATCACAATTGATTCGTTTGATCAAAGTTCCCTTATGGCAAGTCAGCGAACTCTGCAGCTCATTGCTTGTTTCATGTTAGTTACGTCTATGCTAAAACGTGGTATCTACTTCAGTTAGAAAAGACCTTTAGGTTGGTTCCTGTAATATTTATATTCAGCCAGGACACCTTACATTTATTTTAAAAAGGTGACATGATGGCCTTTTAACTTCATACAAGCATTTATATTTAAAACAACAACAAAAAAGTGTTCTTTAAAATTTTCTATTCGTCAAAAAAAAATGAATAAAATTCCACCCCAAAAAATCATAAAAATTCAAAAATTTCACCAATAATAAGAAATGTTTCTTGAGCATCTAGAGCATGTAACACTGAAGGCTGGAGAAAATGCTGTTAAAAATACAGCTTTTCCATTAAAGAAATTCAACTACTTTTTTCTGTTATTTATAATTTACAAATATATATTGCGATTTCAGTTTTTATTTAGTTTTAATAAAATGCAGTCTTGGTGAGCATAAGGGGCTTCTGAAAAATATCACTGCTATTACACACTCTCTCTCTCTCTCTCTATATATATATATATATATATATATATATATATATATATATATATATATATATATACACACATACATATATATTTATACACACACACACATTTAATCATGAATTCGGCTAAAATGTATTTTAAGAGGTAATACATTGGAGCATGATTAACACCCAGGTTGCCTTAAAAATGCTGTCTACATAGGCAGCACACTAGGATTTTTAAAAGAGCATGCACTCCTTTATTCTGCTTTATATTTTCCTTTTTCTGAGGCTGTATTTATTCTCTTTTTCTTGATGTCCTTTTTTCCTCTTCCAAATCCATTGCTCATTTATATATCTCATACTGGCATTCACTTTCTATCATCTGGTTCTCTTTCTGTCTCATTCTAAATTTCAGTTTCCTTCAACTCCACACCTGCTCTTTCTTTCTCTCTCTGTCCCGCTCTTCTGGGGTCTCAAGAGAATAAACATAAGATCGACTCTGCCGGCTGAATGTACAGAGAGGCTTTTGGAGTTGGTTCAGAGGAGACCTTGCTATGACTGAGAAGAATGATGGCACACAGTATAAAGCCATGGTGGCTGCTACGCTTTCAATCGTGCTGGCTTTACAGGACTATCCGCCTCTGTGCAGAGTTCAAGGATGGGGTCAGGCCGTGAATCGATATCACTGCACTGAAATAAACTAAACCTTGTGTGTTTCAGACCTGTGATGAGTTAAAAAAACAGGTTAGTGAAGTTCAAAATGTTAAAATGTAGTATTAAACATCACACGTGTGTTAAGCCTTCCTGTTTCTGTTAAGTTAATTGTCTTTGTAAGGAAAGGATGTATATCGATTTAGCTTGTAGAAAGCATCAAAAGAAAACATCTTCTAGCATAAAAAGAAAAAGGTCTCTTTCATTAGGATGCAAAACATTACAGCAATAGAAAGCACAAACTAAGAAAAAAACTAAGACAAATTTAAACTGCACATTTCTTATTATTAAGCACAAAATGTATTTTAATGTCACTTTTGAGGAGGACTGTATGATAATATTGGTCTTTAAATGCAAGATATTTTAAGTGCACCTGAAGTATATATCAAATATATTTCAGTATATTCAGGCTTGAGGACCTTCATGCTTTCAGTTTTTCTATTAAAATGTACATTTCTGTTCGAACTGCACAGTATGAACTCATTTAATATAGCCATAACGCAAAATAGTTATGCTTTTTGATGATATCTGATTGCTTTAGATTCATATTGCATACGGTATATCTCATCTGACATATTTGTGTGTGGTGGGTTAAAAAAAAGTTAGAAAATGAGAAACAAAATGTAAATCATATAGTCCTGTTAACAGAAAAAATGTCTTGGGTTACAGATGTAACCCAAGATGTTCCCTTTCTAGGGAAGTCAACACTGTGCTCCCTAGTAGGCACGTTGCACACAGGGGTGCAGAGTGGAGTTCCCTATTCCCTAGAAGGGGAACTTGAATTTTTGTAGGTACAACATCTTAACCAGTTCATTATTGATGACCAGCAAAAACTAGCATTAAAAATCCCCCATAAAAATATATTTAAAGGTTTAAATTTCATTTAACTTTAAACATAAAATCTAACATATATATGTGTGTGTGTGTGTGTGTGTGTGTGTATATATATATATATATATATATATATATATATATATATATATATATTTTTTATATATACATTAAAACAAAGTAAATGAGAACATGTATTAGCTTTCCAAAATCTTGTGCTCTTTGAGAAATTGTAACAATCAGGTTTGTGATAAGCTATTTATGAGAAACTCAGTCACACTATCTCAACTGGCCCTCTGAGAAAGACAGAATGAGCGAGTTACCTGATAGTGAAGTAGTCTGTCAGACATGGAGTCTAGATTGCTAACACGGCCACACAGGGTTAATGACACTCCATGAGTTTAGGATGATTTAGAAAGTCCTTGCGCTCCACACGACCAGAAATGATTACAAGCCGCGGCTTACTCTAACGAGCGTTAATAATGACAGCGGCGCCATTCATCCCCCTCGTACTTCCATCAGGACTATGCTGGCGTTTACGTGGCAATGCATTCATATCAATCGCGTTGGCGCTTTTCAAACATGGTCCGATTTATGGCGCTCCTCAGACGTGATGCGTCACAGCTTGATGGTTTTGAGCTTGTTTTGAAGACTCAATCATTTGACAAACAGGCTGCGTGATGTTCTTGATGCTCTGTCGTACAGGAGTCGGGATGGGGCGGGGGTCTCATTTTGGTGACAAATCTAGCATGGCGGGATCCACCAGCAATCACTCATCAGTCACAGTCATCACGGCCCAGGATGCACTGGCTGCAGGGTTCATTAATGCTGTGCCCGCAGGCCAGCTCCACTCCGATCGCTCAGTCACTGATGACTCAATTACGATAGGACAGCAGCCACCCAAAGCAAACTAAATCAGAAGCAGGAGACATTAGCAGCGCAGTTCCTCAGAGATGACAAAAGAGTGACTTGTTAAATGTCAGAATGGCGATATGTAACGCATTGCCTGACAGGAGCGATGCTGCGGTGGTGATGTATACCTTCGGTGGGCCTTATCGCAGAGAATGACATCAGCGGCTGAGTCAAACAACTGTCCAAGAGCAGATATCCGCTTTGAGGTTTGGATGGGGACTGTTGCATTCGTGACTAGAGGTGGAAGTCATGATTCTGTACTGTGTGTGATGTCGTATACAATCTGTCATATAAATTAGTCTACAGTAAAAGTCCAAAAAAGAGAATGAAAAATTGCATTTACTGTAATAATGGCATGCTGGACAAAGCAATGAACAGCAAATGATATAGATGGGTTAAAGGAACACAACACTTTTTTCTTTTTGGAAAATTGGCTTTTTCCAATGCCCCTAGAGATAAACAGTTGAGTTTGACCATTTTTTTTTATCCATTTAGACGAGTCTCCGGGTCTGGCGGTAGCACTTTTATCTGTAGCTTAGCCCAGATCATGGGTGTCCAAACTCGGTCCTGGAGGGCCGGTGTCCTGCAGAGTTTAGATTCAACCCTGCTAAAACACATATACTATGCATGTCTGAAGTACTTGATTAGCTGGATCAGGTGTGTTTAATTAGGGTTGCATCTAAACTCTGCAGGACACCGGCCCTCCAGGACCGAGTTAGGACACCCCTGGCCTAGATGATTGAATCTGATTAGACCGTTAGCATCATGCTGAAAAATGACCAAAGAGTTACGGTATTATTCCTACTTAAAACTTGATTCTTCTGTAGTTACATTGTGTACTAATACTAATGGAAAATGAAATGTTTTTTTAGACTTTTTTTATGCTGGTATAACTAGGAACTATACTCTCATTCTGTCGCAAAAGTCAAGAAACCTTGCTGTTGTACCATGGGTGCATCAGGCGCACTGATATTGAAATTGTTGAGGACTATTTCCAGGCACTGCTTAAGGGGGACTATTTTCAGCTGCGTAATATCAGTTCCTAGTTATATCAGCAAAAATTTGCCTTAGTGTATGGTGTAACTATGGAAGAGTCAAGTTTTAAATAGGACCAATAACAAAACTCTTTGGTCATTTTTGAGCATGATGCTAAGGGTCTAATCAGATTCAATTGGAATCTGATTAGGGTTGGAAAAAGTACGTTTTTGGAAGATTTATTGTATGCTCACCAAGGCTGCATTCATCAAAAATACACTTAAGAAAATATCCTTCAGAAATCATGTTGATTTGTTGCGCAAAGAAACATTTGTAAACAGTGTTGTTTTCCTGTTTATATAAATATTTTGTAACAATATAAAAGAAGTCTTTATTTGAGCAACCTAATGTATCTGAATAGAAAAAATTTTTTTCAAGGTTTTGCAATATATTATATATTATTTTAATAATTATAAGATTAATTAAAATTATTACCTTTAATTTAGTATTAGTGAACCGTTTCATTCTTTCCCTGAAGCCTGTTGAAGGATCGCCTGGGAACAGATGGACCCTCGATTATGAATAAGTTCTCTACAAAACTACATTTATAAGTCAAATAAAACTAGGTTGATTTCGTGATTGTAGATATAAAGGGAAAAGATAAAAGATCGTACTGAAACAAAGGCTTACAAAAAGTTGACAAAAATCAAAGGAAAAGCATCTGCTTCAAAAGCAGCAGACAACTTCATAAAACTGTTTTCCTCACTTTCCAGCGGCCACTGGAGATTTATCTTCTAATCTGTACAAGCTACGCTTCAGAAGATCTCAATGCAAACCAGTGAAGCTCTCCTCCTCTGCTCTCTAAATAGAGGACACAAAATAAAATTATGCTCAGCTCGATAATTAGATATTAAAATTATGATTTGGAAAACAACAACAACAAAAAAAGAAAAATCACTTTGCAGCTGACAGGTCGGTTTGAGAGCACTGATGCAAAGTGCTGATAAAAGCAGGTTAAATATTTCCCTATCAATGAGTATATGGGCATTACATTGGAAAATCTAGGAGACGCTGCAGATATTAAGGTAAATTATGGTGAAATGGATCTAAGTGGAAGCAAACTCATCAATATGGCTTTCTTAGGCTGGATAGGACAGTCAAGATATTAGAAATATTAAAAAAACAACAACTAACCCTTAATAAAGGGTAATAAAAAAAAGAAACTTAATTATAATTAAGGATCCCTGATACTATTGGTTAAATAAAATGTTTAGATGTTTATTAAAGAAAAAAATCTTAATGTTTACCCATTAACTTTAGCTCACATGAGACAAATAAGTTTGCCACTGTAGTTTAAAACAATGAAAATAATAATAAATTAATACAAATTTTATATCTGAGAACAAATCTTAATATCATATGCAGTTTTGTTTCTCAGTACTTTTAAACAAGATTTTTTTAAAAAGCTGCTGGCATTTACCATCCAGCTGAAATCAGACGACAAATTATAGTGTTTCTGGCATATTAAACTGGGATAACAGAAAAATATTTTAAGACCAAAAATAACACACTTGAGCTTTAAGATACTAAACAAATCTTGATCTGACAGCACCTGTTTAGAAAAAGGATAAAATCTTAAGGCTGATAGAAGTATGAGATGCTCAGTAGCTGTCTAATATCTCAAAAAAACAAAAAAAAAAAAAACACACATGCTGCAAATTAAGCCATAAAAAAAAAGAAGGCTGAATCTGTCATGCCTCAGAAGAAAGTGGATGTAACGGATGGTGCAAAAAAAAAACATTCACAGCAGCTGCATAGTACTGAAACACGGGGCTTAATCATATCTGGCCAGAAATGATGACATGAGAGTTCAGTTGGTTCAGCTGGGTGACACCAAATGCATTTACATCAAAAAACCATGCCAGATGAGTAAAGAATAAATATATTTGGATTAGATGCAGTAAATTAAATAAAGCTACAAATAGGCAGGAGCTCATATAACCAAGGCACCGAAAGCTGAATTAACTGTAGTGGCTAATACTGTACATCAGAATTCGGCCTGAATACAGAAGAGATAAAATATGAGATTTATGTATTTGAATTCAATTCTGGAATACATCGTTTTAACTTATTAAAATCAATTACCTAAATTGAACTAAAAAAGTATGTAGGTTCATACCGCTTATCCAGATTTACTAACAGCTTGCGTCTTTGTAAGCTCTCTTTTTGTGTTAAAGGGATCACATGCTGCGATTTCAAATTTTCCTTTCTCTTTGGAGTGCTACAAGCTGTTTCTTTGTGCTTCCAAAAGAGGACATATCTAGAAATCAATGGTTAAGTTGTATTCACAACACTGTTCCAGAACAGTTTAACCCAAATTTTAGAGTGTGTTCGGTGCATGTGTGTGTTTAGGATGGAGAGTAGCCTACGCTGGCTTTGCAAATAGAATATAAAGTGGAGCAGTTCTACTTCTGCAAGGACAGTCTGGCGCTGCCGACTCACAACCTTTAAGTAAGTTATGCTTTCTTATTAAAAGAACCTGCTACTTACTATTTAAACGCTTACTATTTTAAGCAGTAAAGGGTAGTGCTTGTTGTTTATTGTTACTCCGATCACAAATGCAGACATGTTATGTCTACAGTTTGATGCAACGTGATGAGTAAAAAAACATGATAATCAGTAATCATGTCCCCGTTGGATGCTATAAATGCCTCGCTTGTAATGCGTTTTATTGTTTTGGTGTCATAGCACCGGGACGTGGGATCACGTAACATTTATGCTACATGCTTGTGGTATTCGGCCAATCACAGTGCACTGGATAGCTAGTCAATCAGAGCACACCTTACTTTTTTAGTACGATGAGTTTTGTACAAATCGACCCGTTTCGGGAGGCAGGACTTAGAGGAGAAACTAAAATGTACAATATGTGGGAAAAAAAAAAAAAAATGTTTTTTGCACCTTAAACTGCACAAACACATTGCATTACACCGAAATACACAACAACTATATATTTATTTATTAGTACTGTTACATTCCTTATGACTTGACAAATATGCATCATGTTAAGGTTATTATTTTGTTTATACTAATACACTTTGTATGGAATTCAAATACATAAATCTATTGAGAGCATTGTCAACAAGAACTAAATTGCCAGTGATGGTTTATTAAGCAGACTAAGTGGACTGTCGTATCTCTGTTATGTGATCATGTATTGACACAAGTCTTCAGATAACGATCGATTCGGCCAGAATGGAAAGCCGGTGAGAGTCCGTTGTCAAACACTACCTGCCATCAGCGAAGAAGGGCAAGTGATTTAAGGGAAAGACAGAGTTCTGCCATAGCGGCAGGGCTGCAGCAGTGCATTCTGGGTCTCCGAAGAGGCTGACATGAGATCTCATCTCCTGTAGCTGACTCCTTTCATCTCATCTGCTCCAACATAATTGCTTTGGGTCTCCTGAGTAACATAGTGCTGATTGGTAACTCAATAACTTCTTTACAGATGATTAGATGAAACGTCAGTGTGTTGGAGATTTTTCAGGGTGTGCTAAAATCAGAGAGACATCAGGGACAGACGACAAGCGGGCAGCTCAGGAGGGAGATGGACCGAAGACGTCTCTGTCTATCTCTGGTCTGCATGTACTGGAAGATGGAAGTCGTTCGGCTAAGTTTTTTTTTTCTGGGTCATTTTAAAAACAGTAAGTGCTTTTGCTTTGACAAATGAACGGGGAGAGCTTCGCATTGTCAACTTTGAACTTGACACTAGTCCTACATTTAAATTAAACTGAAGGACATGTCACCCAAGTAACAAATGATAACCTACAGTAGCTGACTCCATCTACTGTAGTGCATCTACAGCACATGATCTTAGAAAAGCATAAACAGGATAGTTCACCTCAGAAAAGCCCTTAAATGTTCTTTCGTCAGGTCATCACATAGAAAAAGAATATAGCTCAAATTCTTTTTAGGATATTTATATGCAAACACTGATAAATGATAAAGAACCATTTCTGGTTCCACAAAACACTCTTCAATGACCAGCTTCTTAGCGTAAAATAATTTAGAAAAATGAAACAAATGAAATGGAAAAAAATTCAATATTCCTTTTGTGTAGAAAAAATGGAATTAATAACTGTGTGTAATGAAATGAGGATGAACAAATAATTACAGATTTTTCATCATGGGTTAATCACTTCTTTATATGGCATATATTGTTGAAAAAAAGCTCATATTTTATAACCAAAAACTTAAAACTTACCATAATATGTTTAAGAGTGTGCATGTAGCAAGTCCTCCAAGCACAGCTCTTCTGAACCATAAAACCTGTACAAAACAATTTTATCGCAACATATAAGTCTCAGAGTTTACAGCACAAGAAAATTGTTTGGATTATAATATTAATTTATAATATTACCTGTGTTTTAACATGGGAGATTTCAGAAAATAAAAAAGGCATGACGTTGACAATCCCACCTGATGGGAAGAAACAAATATTAGTCGTCAAGACAATACTGCCCAGCTTAATCAACAACTTCTGCTTGGTCTAAAAATGATCTTTGATGGTGTTACTTAACTGACTAACATGTTTACAGTCATTTATCAAATCATTTTTAATGGCGTCAAAATGTTAACATGCAGTATACCAGTTTCGAGGGCAAAAAAACCCAAAAAACAAATAAATACGTTTTTAAGTTTATTCAAAGAAGTCAACTCACGCTGTTTATTAGACTAACTATAGACGGTTTACAGCTGCCATACAGCAACTTGCTGAATTAATATAAACATGTGGTATACATAGTAAACAGTTGTCATTTTAAAAAAATCTTTGAATGAGGCTCATTCAGTCAGAATTAGCCGGAATCCATTTTACAAGTCTACTCTCAGTTTTAGCAATTGTTAATAAAAAAACAAGGGAATTGAGAGCAGCTCTATAAATGTTCTCTTAAAAGTGCTGACAGTCACAACTGTGTTTTCTCTTGCACCAAATGAAAATCATCAGTAAGATAAATACGAACGAGGAGCAAGGGACTAAACCCGGTACATTACAACAGATGGCGCACAGCAAAAGGTAAGAGCCCTTGTAATTGCAGATGCTCCCAAGAGCCCAGAGCCGGATTTTAGACAAATAAACCAAGCGGTGGGCCCTTGTGAGACTGCTCCACTTTTTGTACCTATTCTACAGCATCTGCATTAACCAAGCAGTTACTAACAACCTTGCGCCCGCCGCGCAGTATGCTGACACTTGCATTATAAGCGCTTAGGTGTTTTTTTTGTTATAAAATACACACAGTTTGACACCGAGCCAGCTCATTCCCTTCTTGTCAGCTGGACCGGAGACAGATAGACTCCCCCTGCTGTCACTGTAAACAAAGCCTGGCCTTGTGACTCCTTAAAAGCAGACGCCCATTAGGTGCCTGGAGGTTCCACAGGGGCGTATGCTGGGCCCTTTAAAAAAGCCGTCGAGCAAACAGCTGTCTATTCAAAGGTGTCACAGTGGCTTTGGCTGTAAATGAGAGCAAGGCGATGTGTGAGACTCTCGCGGGCGGATTTTGTTTGTTCTGTTGACAGAAGCCTCCTGCGGGCCACCGAGGTTTGGCTGCCTCTGGACCTTACAGCTCTGAGTGTGGCAGCCAATTAACAGGATTAGAAAAAGGGACAGAGAGAGAATTCCCCGGACTCCTGGCTAACATCTACATTGTCACAGTGATAAGGTTCGAGAGGTACTTTCATTAACTGCTCAGCACACCAGCTGCGATGAACACACACTGGTGTCTCTGTAGTTTCCAGATCTCTCTTCACTTCATTTCACTAAACCCAAATGCACTGACAAGCCACTGCCCACATGCTACACAAACAGAGAAACAGCACACATCTTCTTTCTGGAGTGCACAGGCATCAGAAAGCATTTGCACGCTTAAGTTAGACTTGTAAGAATGTGCAAAAACATGTCAGAAAGTCATTCAATTGCATAAAAAAACAAAAACGGCATTTATTTGAACATACTTTTACGCTGAATGCTCACCAAATTAAGTTAGGTTAGTTTAAAAATGCAAAAAGAATGAACACGTACAATGAAATAAATGTCAGAATGAAGTGACTTCACTTGAAGTGGCTTCTTAAACAAGAAAAGATGTAGGCCTCTGTAAATGTTAGAATTTACTAATAAAAAAAAAAACTGTTAATACAAAATAAACATCAACTCAAATAAAACTAAATTCTTTTTATATATTCATACATTTCAACTAGCTGTCAAAGCAACATTTCTATTTTTTATTTTTTTTTTTACTTGAAGTTCAAAAATAAACTGAAACCACTATTTTCTGTTACTCTGTTACAAATGTACATATATATTTATATATAAAAAAACCTGCAGATTTAGATGCTATTAAACACGTTCATATAGTGAACTAGGATAAAAGCAAGATAAAAATGTTCAGTCACAATTAACTAAAACTAATTAATAAATACAATATATACATACCTAAAAAAAAAAATAAATAAGAAAAAACAATGCAAAAAATAACATCAAAGTAGCAGTTGTGATCTTATGTGAGAGAAAAGTTGAAAGAGAGGAGTGCATATGGGCAATGTGACGACCATCAAATCATTTATATTTAGAAACTAATATTCTATAAAACAATAGGAATTTATGTTTATTTGACTGTATATTCATTGTTTTTTTTTTTTGCATAACTGTCCAAATACTTTTTTTTTTTTTTTTTTTTTTTTTTTTAACTAAAACAAAAACTAATATAAAAAAAACACGGGAGTTTTGTCTTACCGAGAGCGACTGTTCCCATTAGAAAAGGCTTCCCGATTTGGGTGAAGTCATTCGTGGTCTCTTGGTGAACCTCTGAACCCACAACAAATGTCACGGCCACCTTGGGGCAAAGAAATTATGACAGGCTGTAAGACGCACGGCACAGAGCATCCGAAGTAATCCAGCCCACCAATAGATTCTCATTTCAAATGACATTTGCAGGGATATACAAAACCAGAGAAAAGTGCAATGACAAATGTCTTGGTAGTTTCTGTCAAGGGTTACTGGAAATACCTTGGGGGTGCACAACCAAAAAGTGTTTTACCACAAATTGATAGCTTTTAATGTCATGACTCGTGACCACTGAAACTGAAAAAAGAGAGGAGATACAATATGTGAGAAATGGAAGAGAGAGAGTGTGAAATAGAACAACAATAGTCCTTGACCTGGATATTTGTGGTGCATGACTAGCTCACAGCTGAAATAATATTTGCAAGAGTTATGTGATAAACATGCTGCATCAGTGGGATCATTTTATTAGCTAAATAATTTCAGGTGACAAAGCCATGTCAGTTTAATTTGAATCCAGTGCAACTAAATCTATTTAAACACACAAAATGGTTAATGTGGCCAAGTAAAAAAAATTAAAAATTAAAAATTAATTTATATATATATATATATATATATATATATATATATATATATATATATATATATATATATATATATATATCCATCACCTTTATAGTCACATTTATTTAATTTCAAGGACACCATCATTTAAACCTTAATTTGCTTCATGCAAATAAATAAATACAGTAATACATGGCATTAATTTATGATGCATGACATGCACACACAAAGGCTTTGCTTCCAAATACTGACTAACAGCCATAGCATTAAGGAACGAAAATATTTTTTACATGAATCAACAAACTAACAATTTTTTCAACTGTAAATGTTATTAAACACGTTCATATAGTGAACATGGAAACTAGAAAGAGTGTTCACACTTTCTTGAGGAAAATAAGCAAATAAATGAAATGCAAATTTCGGCACAGTGAAATCTGTGTTGTTTAAGCAATAGGCTGCTAAACCCTAAAGCTAATATTCAGATGGACATTACCAATTACCTGTCTATTTTTGCTACAACGAAAATAGCAAAACTAGCATCTCTGAAGGATCCTTTGTTTACAAATGAATCACTTGAGGAATGATTCACTCATAATAAAGTTGTTGCCACCTACGGGAATGACTATATAACTTTCAGAAAGAGTCACATTGTCTGAAGAGTTAAATGAAGCGACCCAAAGCATGGTTATGTCATGTAGTGATATTTGCAGCAACAGACACACACGCACACACACAAACAAACACGCACACACACAGTAGCTAACAACGCTGCTGCACCTTTGAAATGGGGAAGTATTTGCATCAGGAGCAGCCTTTCTGTTTTTGGTGATATGCAGAATAAAAGAATCCCGTCTTATTTGGCTCTGTTATTATTGTGTTCCAGGAAGTCACAGACCTTCCTGTTGTGTTAACCCCAATTCTCACTATTGTCGGACTGCTATAATACACGGCTGCCCATGGGAGGATGGTAGTACAGTGCTCTTCTATCGGGAGATGACAGCCCACCTGTGCGGCCAGACTCAGTGTGCAGCCGCGTCCGAGCTGTGAGATTGTTAATGGAATTTTGCAGCACTACGTGCCCGCAAGAGAGCAATGAGAAGCTCCTCAGAAACAGCCTGCCTACATCTCACTGCCCACACATGCAGAGCCAGGAAATTACTCCCAATGAAGGCCGACATCTCACTCCCTCTATAGCTCACTGTCTTGGAGGGAGAGAGGGAGAGAGAGTGGCATAGATGGACAGACAGATAAAGCCAGATTATTATAGCTAAATAAAACTACAATTACAAAGATGTTATCGTTATATGTAATAAAATAAACTCTAACTGAAGAAAAAGAAGAAAATCTCATTAATTTAACTACTTAAATGTACTAAGTTAAATACTAAAAAGAATGAAAAATATAAAGGCGATGTCCTTAAAAACGTATTTTACATATATGAATTTATAATTGAATTCCATATAAAATATTATTTGTATAATTACATTTGTGTATACAATTATTTGATCATTTTTAATGAAATGTATTTAGTCATTTATTTTACTTATTATATTGTGAAATATATAACTTTTTTTAAGTCCTATCCTATGCTTAGAAACCTTTATGAAAGTACAGTAAAGATAGTAACAGTGTGAAATGCTATTATATTATATAATATTGTTTCATATAATTTGGTTTGTATAATTTCTGGTATAATTATTTTATAACGTCCCGATTTAGTAATGTGTTTTAATTAGTATATTTTTACATAGTACATTTTGCTTAAACGCTGCATCTATCAAAATTCAGTAAATATAATAATTGAGCGAAATATTATTTCAATTTCAAATAACTGCTTTGTATTTGACCTGATCCTTCGGAAATGATTCTAACATTTCTTATCATCAACGTTGAAAACAGACCGATTCATATGTGTGTCGTGCAGAACATGATACATTGTTACAAGTTTCTTTGGAAGAAAATAAACAAGCTGCATTTATTTTAAATAGAAACTATTTTAAATCGTATTTTTAACAATAGAATATATTATGTATAATATCAATATAATATATAATATCTGGTAATATATATATATATATATATATATATATATATATATATATATATATATATATATATATATATATAATTTATTGATATTGTTTTAAAGTGAAGGTTGAGGCGCGGAGTTCCAGAAGTCCAGGTAGGGGGCGGAGTCCGGCGGTCGACGCGCCCCTTTTTCTGGCCCGGGCGCGGGGCTAAGCCAGCGGCAGAGTGGGATGAGCTGTGTGCTCACAGCCTGGACTACGGAGGTCCCACGACGCGCTTCTCGGACGGGGGGGGTGAGGTCCAGATTTAAATCTCACATGAATGACAATAACATCTGCAATGTGTACATGACATTTGATTATATGCAACAACATGACAACTTGCAATACTAAAACCATTACTTCAGAAAAAAACGACGCTTTAGTCTTTCAATTACACTAGACAGCATTTTCTGGGAAATCGCAATTCAGAGCTTTCTTGAAAAGGGCAGAAGAAGAAAAGCTGGCATATAGAGTCTATTGTCTGTAAGTAAAGTAAACATTGCACTTTTAAGGACCAGGATTACCGAGAAGACATTCCATTAGGTGCACACATGTGGCTTTTGAGCTCTCGCAGAAAAAAATACGATCACATAAAAGTGCCTTTTAGTTTCCTTTTAAAAGCAGGATGGTGAAGGGAGACCAGGCAAAGACTGTGATTAGCTTCTTTCTAACTTGACATTGTCAAAAAAAAAAATCTCAAGTGAGGTCTAAGAAAATGAAGTGTAAAAGCACGTATTACCCAACAGAGGCTGT
Source organism: Puntigrus tetrazona (assembly GCF_018831695.1). Lineage (NCBI taxonomy): Eukaryota > Metazoa > Chordata > Actinopteri > Cypriniformes > Cyprinidae > Puntigrus > Puntigrus tetrazona. The sequence goes on along the minus strand of NC_056709.1, from coordinate 16,390,393 downwards.
TCGCTCAAATCTCACAGCTTTCTGAGAGTGCCCATCTACCCGGCCCTTCGACGTCTCTTCTCGGCTCTCTATTCTCTCTTTCCCTCCATTCCTGCAGTTTTGAGCGCGACTGAGGCCGAAGGGAAGGGAGGCGAGAGGTGCTGTATCCTGTCAGGATTGACCCACCGCTACAGACGTTATGCATTAGTAAAGGAAAAAGAATGCCATTTCCTTCAACGTTTGAGATGGCGTCCGTAAATACGCACGCATTCGCTCTCACTCTACGATAATAAACGCAAAGTACACAAACTGATATAGTAAGACGACAAACGCACGACCATCGACCAAACACCTTTAGCGCTTTCTAAGTAAAGCGAATCCTCTCTAAATGCATGAAGGCCACTCCAGCGGCTCCAATCTTCTAATGCACACAGGGGAGCAGATGATGGACTGAGTGAATCCATTTCACGGAGGATCAGACCGGAGGGAGAGATGGTGGAGGAACAGGACAGGTGGCTGGGGAAGCAGACATCCTAACCCCCTCACCCCGGCGCATCGACATCTTCTCCCCTCGACCGTCTGCACGCTTTTGAGCGAGAGCAAACATGACAGACGTTCACTTTCGCTTTTCAGCCGAGGTGCAATATACAGCGCAACATACGCTTTTCATCACGCAAGCCGAATTACCGTAGTTACACTCACCGAGGAGTTCAGCAGCGCTTTGCCGCTCTGACGGCCGAACGCAGCCCGCTGTGAAGCCATAACCCTCTGCAGGAGTTTGATTCATGCATGTTCTAGCACGATCGATCTAAAGAATGCACCTGGGTTGCGTGTTTTACAGATAACTGTCAAGATGGGGAAAGGTAAACTTGTAAACTCCTGGGTAGCTCACCTGAGATCACAAATATTTTACATTATTCACCAAGGCTGCAATTTTTAAAAATTGAAAATACAGTAATATTGAATTAGCCCGAGTAGAAATTTCAAAAGAATAACATTTGCAGCTGAAATTTATTCACACCTTCACGATTTAATGCACTCTTGCCGAATAAACTAATTCTAACTAATAAACTCATTTTGAACGGCAGCGAATGTGGCTGAGGGGAAGATTATTAGATTATCACTAAAAAGATCAATGAAAATTAAAAATGTAAACGTTAATGTCAATAAAATTAAAGTTTGTACAACAGGCCCAATCAAACAAATATGTATATTTTTCACCAAAATTAATGGAAATTGACGTTCTTATCTTTATGTTATATAACCCCCTAATAACATCAGACTCAACTGAATGAATTTCTTTTGGCAATCCCCAGCGACAATAATAATAATACATAAAATAAATATACTAAATGTATTCGAAATACATTTATTTCATGCTAAGTGTAAAATATTTATTAGCATATTTATGTACTTAATAAAAATACCATGAAATTGTACTTTTACTGGTACAATTACAAATACAGTAATTTAAAGATGCAAATTATTATTCAAAGATTACATAATCCTACATTATCATGCATCAACAGTGACATTAAAACACATTTTTTGTTTATTCTGCAAGTAGTACTACAAATACATTTATCAGTACATTTTAAGTGATATGTTGTAAATGTATTTAAATATGTTAATAGAATTGAACTATAGTTAGTATTAAATACATTTTAAATCCCTTTTTTTTTTTTTTTTTTTTTAATAATGGCACATTTTAACACGATAAATAGAATCTCCTCTCTCTAGCGTAATAACCACAAAAAAAAAAAAAAACGCCAGCTTATTACTACTGCTACTACTACTAATAAAACAAACAAATTCCAAACCTAGCTTCAGTTCTCAACATACATTTTTCATTAGTTCCTACATAAACCTTCAAACTGAGGTCAACTGAATAAAAAAAGGTTTTATCTTGTAACTTTAGCTAACTAATAAAGCAAACCAAGCAAGCAACAAAACTATTACTCAAAACAAAACTCACCTTACCTGAGAATTTGTTTTGTGATATCAGATTATTTCACCCATAGAAGTATATTCTGAGTGATTTGTAATATCAGGCTTTATTATAAACACGATTCCACTGAACGCAATTAGCTCATATTTGAGAGGCAGAGCAGAAAACCTGTTCCTAAAAGTGAAAAACAAAAGCGGCTGCCCGCTAAGGCAGTGAAGCGGAGTAAATGGCCTATTTTATCTATGCCTCTCAAAGGCTGAGGTATAAATACTCTCTTGACCATCTTGCAAAATGGGACACAAACCTCAGGTAAGAGCAAAAGAGTGGCTGTTATTTTGAGTTTTGGAGCGAGGCAATACTAAAGAGTGTACAGCTCTCAGACAAAGAAGTCATTTCCGGTCCCTTCACACTATATAATAAACAATAAGTGTAGTGAACTTTTCGGGTGTCCATTTTGAAGGACAACAGTTGAGCTATTGCACATTGGAGGCTTTGATGTTTTATTAATAGAGCTGCACAGAGAGTGTCAAACACTAGGGGCGTACATCGACTCTACTGGGGCATGTGGGCTGAGCCAGACAGCTGACAGCACAGCGGAGAGCCTGGTCTCCTGACATTGATCTGTTTGCTTTGTGCGGTTTTCTCTGCAGGACCGTATTCGGTGCAGAGCTGGCTCCAAAACCGGTGCAAATCAGTGGGAGAGAAATGCAAATAAATGCTGAATCTCATCGGTCATGTACAATCATTTAACATTGGAGTTGTTCAAAATAATATTATGAAATGTGCCTTGCTACACATTTTTGGAATGCCTTGATACTGGAATATATGGATATATGAAACAGGAAATTTCGATTTCCATGCCAGGGCTACTTTCTTGGATCCATAAAAGGTATATACACAAAACCCTTAGATTCATGTTGATAAAAATGGTAGACATTCTAATGCACTGTGACATGCACACTAGCTTCATTTTAAGCTACTCTTTCATTTAATCATATAGGGAAAATTCTCTTAAACTTTTAAAAGGTAGCTTTTTCTCATTTTTACCTTTTTGTTTGAGTTGGTGGATCGGTTTGTGTACTTTGTGTTTATTATCAGAGTGAGAGCGAATGTGTGTGTATTTACGGATGCCATCTCTAAATTTGAAAGAAACTGCATTCTTCTCCATTAATCCATGACATTTTTATTTTATTACTTCTTTACATGCATTTACATCTGCATATTGTCATTTGACAATAAAATATTGTCACAAATTTAAAATAACTTAAGCTTTTTTAAATTATTTCTTTTACAACCATTGCTGCAGTCTTCATTGTCTCGCCTTCAGAAATCATTCTAATATGCTGACTTAATATTTCTTTACATTTTTTTTTTGAGGGCATTATATTTTCATTTTCTATTGTAAACAGTTTTACGCTTGAAGCTTACATTTTTGAATTCTTTGTTTTATTGTTGTGATTATTTTGTATTATTATTTAATTTTACGTAAAGCCTTTTGAATTACCATCGTGTATAAAAAGTGCTATATAAAAGAAACTTGCCTTGCCTAAATATTACATATTTTAGGATACTTTTAATAATATAGCTCAAAAGAAAAGCATTTATTTGAAATCTAAATATTTTATTACATTATACATGTCTTTACAGTAACTTTCAATCAATTTATTGCATCCTAGACTGAATACAGGTATTAATTTCTTCATCTTCAAAATAAACGGACAAGGTCTTTCCTGACCTCAGACCTTTGAATGGTTGTGTTCATTTACTGCAAAAAACAATTAAAATTAAAAAAAAAAAAAAAAAAATCATAGAATTTATATGGACATTCTACTGCGCAAGAGTCTCTAAAATCAACAAAAAAAATTCACAAAAAACAAACAAATATATAATAATACTGAAAATGTCAAGAAATGGCCTTGCTTGTCTTAAACGACAATCAATCCAAAATGTTCACGTAGCCAGACTTCCATTGAATCTGTCTTTGCTTTTAAATGTCTGCACGCCTAAAGAAAATGGATGGATTATTTATTGATGCATTGCGCTGTGGTGTTAAAGCAGAGCTTCATATAGTATGCGTTTGCTGACAGATGTCATGTATCACCTCCAGCTCTTTAGTATTTCTTGCCTTTGCAGTGCGCTGCTGACAAACTGTGAAAATCACACATAACCATGCGAGTCGGTGACGCAGTACACGGATGACACTAAAAATACTGCAACACTTGCAGAAAATGTCTCCGTATTTTAAAATAGCCCTAATTAATAGTTTAGAACAAGACAACATACTGTATCAAAGATGAGGAGATCAACATACTTTATCAGAATGTATTACAAAAAAAAACTAAAACTTCACTTAACTGAAAAGACTTGATGGGAATAAAATGTACAAAGTGCGACTTAATATATTTCCCTACTTTAGAAAAGGAAGGATGTGATTTAAGCGAACCGTGTGTGTTAGTCAAGGATAGTATCATAATAGACCCTTGCCGTGTCTGTCCTTCAAAATCACCTCAATAATGAAAATGATCGATTTCAGATCGTCTCGACTGCGGCTACCCTTGTGTAAAAGTTGAGCAGTGGACAGATCTATTGCTTCTTTAGAGTTCCGCTTTATTGTTTCTATTCTTATATTTGTCTGCAGCATGTAGGGCGCAGCTGGGGCGAGCGGAGAGTCTGTTAGTCGGAGGAATTAGCACATCGCCTACAGTTGTCCATTGGCAAAGATCTCGCGTTCGGCTGTGAGACAGGCGGTAGTTGAGCTTAATTGCCGTGTCCTGAAACTCCGGGCCGTGAGCCGACAGGGTGACATTTACATGCTTTGAGAGGCACTTTTGATTGTGGTTTTATGAATTACATGATTAGAGGAGATTTTGCCAGCTATTCTAAGAAACGCTCGAAGCAGACTGCACTGATTAGCTAGATAGTGCCTCCCAAAAGTCAGGCCTCACGCTAGCTGCGACATTTAGGAGAAGTGATTTACCAGTTTCGCAGTGAATTGTTATGATGAGGTTACAACCTTATGGATTCCTGGAGTGTGTTTGTGATGGAGTAGTGGAGCTCTTCAGCAGAGACAATAAATAAATCATCATGGAGGGAGAAAATTGATTTTTTTCCCTCTCTCTGTCTTTCCCTGACATATTGTGAAATCAAAAAATCGTTGGCAACTTTGAGGAAGAAAGAACAGTAAGTAATCACCATCTCTGACATGAGACAAACTTGATTAACCCTACTTCATAATGCATTTAACTGTGCAGAATGGCCAATCATAGAATATGCAGGCTCTCGTACAAGTCTATTCCTTTTTGATGGCTTTGA